>NC_092807.1:88967131-89267131 GCF_040954645.1 Diabrotica undecimpunctata | reverse complement strand
ACACCTTGGCAACTCAAAAGGGATTTGATTTCGCATAAGGGAATGAGTAATAATGCAAGAATGTGGCTACGGAGAAAGCAACTTACTTGCCCATTCATCGCGGCTCTGTCCCCGTCTGGCCCTTTGCTCCGCCAGACTGAAACTGACCTTCTTTAGAAGGGTCCTGACGGATGGATTTCCTTTTAAAGTTTTCGAATAATGATGACGCGCGCTTTGCTAGACGTTGGCAGAGTGTCTTCTCTTATTGGAATATTTTTATTCCCTCTCGTCGCCTTTCGACTTTTTAGGCGCTCCGTTATCTGCTTCTTTTTTTACTGCTCAACAAGTGTCCTCGTAGTATTAACGTACATTCTTTAAAACTTTTCTGAACTAAGCTTTTGTTGATTTCATTTCGCCGCCAAGTTCTCAATGAAGTGGAAGTCGAAAAAATCTCTTTGTATGCATTTCCCAAATGGCTCCGCTAAATACGGTAATTACTATTATGGAAGTATTTAAATTGGTAATCAAAAAGTTGCTCAACAACAAAATTACTTTCTATACACATATTTTGACAAAATAAATTCGAATTTAGTGACTGGAATTTTCCACCAATTCCCAGAATATGATTTAATCTTCAGTAAATATATTTTTTATTTTATAATTATATAAATAGCATTCATTAGGCAATTTCCAGTACGAAGTTTAGTGCTGGCAATGCTACTGCGGTGTTCCTGTACAAAAACGTTATATACATCTAACACTACAGTCTTCAGGTGCTCTGTTAATTTTAGTTATTTCCTTTCACAAATAATCCTAGAATATAAAAAATAGACGTCTGCCTCATTATTGAGACACATTTTGACTAAGAAACCGTGTATTTGTACCAAATTTAAGGAATTTAGGGTGTATTACACATTCAGCAAAGGGCGGAAGGGTAAGTATAATAAAGGAATCCATATTACAGAAAGAAAAAAAAAACGGTTTCAACAAAATTACAACAAAGACTTATGAGGTCACACTCACAGCTATATAAAGTCCACCAAGACATGCTGTAAACCTATGCTGAATTCCTGAATGGCCATGGCTATAGAATGATAATCGGAGTTGATGAAAGAGACAGAGAAAGACAAATAACTACTAACAGCTTGCAGGAATCTCAAATGCCAAACTCATGTCAACTGGAAAACCCACAGACCCAAGTAAAATTCCTGATCTTGAAAGATTTCTTTACATGTAATTATAAACGTATCCATAAATTATATGCACGTGAAAGAAACTTGGGATACGAACTCAGATCACTCCCCGATTCTTCTTACAGTGATAACGTGATACAACAAGAAAGGCTTTAGAATTTTGAAGAAATTTGAGGAAGTTGGGGATCTTCCTAGTAATCTTCGGTCTTCTATCACTACTTTGATAATAAGTCTTTCCATGTTTTCTATTTTATAACCTGTCCAAAGTATTTTAATTGTTGGAGATGGACTATGCTGGAGAGTTTCATTCATACTTTTTAGTTCATTTAAAATTGAATTATTTGTCCCGTGATCGGTCTACGGAATTCGTAACATTCTTCTCCAATAGAACATTTCAGTGGCGCCTATCTTTCCTCTTTCCGCTTGTCTTGGGGTCCAAGATTCAGATCCGTATGTCAGCATTTAGAATACTAAGCAGTTGATCAACCTCATTGTTAGAGTTCGTGAAATTCTGACACCTTGTTTTGGATGTAATTCATTTCAGAGTGTGTCAAGCACTTTAACATCCAGTAGTGTGTTCGTATAGTTCAGTTATAAGCGAAATTAAGTATTGTGATATGCTTGCTTCTTTTAGTATCTGCCATAAGTGTTACTATTTGACCCTGTCGAAGGATTTGCTTTGCGTATAGTGGGATATTGAATTACCTAGATTTTTCTATTATTTGTACCTCTACCTTTGGTAAATCCAGTTCGCTCTTAGGGCATTTCTCTTTGTAGGAAAGTTTTCAGTCTATCATTGATTACGTGCAGCATTATCTTGCTGGCATGTGAGACAAGGGAGATAGTAGATATATATATACATATATATATATATATATATATATATATATATATATATATATATATATATATATATATATATATATATTTATATATATATTTATATATATATATATATATATATATATATATATATATATTATGATAGATATCAGCCTTGCATCTTCAAGTGCATAGGATCACCAATTTAATTGAAAAGGTATTCCAAGAATCCAAGAAAAGAAAATATGTTCCGCTGTCTGCTTAGACATATCCCATGCTTTTGATAAAATATGGCACGTGAGCCTAAATTACAAGTTAAACTTGTTACTATAACACCAGTATTCAGAGCTACTAAAATGTGTAACTTTAACAGATTTATGTAGGTACCCAGATTATTGGTTTATCAAAATTACTTTAACATTTAAGATACGAACTGCTTCTTCGTCAGTGGTTTATGAAATTACGTCGAGTATTATCAGCTGTGGCATAAAAAGTGTGCAACAAAGAATTTTCAAATTCAATTTCAATTTTTCTAGTTCTTCACACCTTGGACGATTTAATAGTTGTCCGCAAATTAATTCCTCCCTTGTCAAGGTTTTAAAAACTTAACTGAAAAAATGTAAATAAAAATATAACCCCCGTTGAGTCGTGTCTTACTCTAACTAACCACCTTAACCAATATTTACAGTATTTATGACCAGAAAACAAGTGTTAACATCGTAAATCTCGTACCTGATTCATCAGATCCCACTAAAAAAGACCATTGTAAGCGTAAATCAAATAAAAGAGACGCCCTAACGGTTTGTTAATAGAACCATTAAGTGCCCAGTAAAATGAGAATGAAAACCCTTGAAATGTCTTTCATCCTGCAATAAACATAAACATTGGGTAAGGCACGCGCCTGTTGAAATATGGTCTGTAATATTGCGGAAGGTTGTGATTGGAAAATTACAAGTAAGATAATTGAGAATAAGAAAGACTCTGTATATTTTTTTCTTGTAAGATTAGAAATAACAATTGACGTAGATTTTACTCAACCAGTAGTATTTTCTTTTTGTATAATATTCGTCATACAAAACATATTAATCAAAACGAAAAGGACGAGAAGTTAATCTATAAACGCTTTTATAGATTTTGAAAAAGTCTGACCGAGAAACTATTTGAAATTTTGGAAAAAAGAGGATCGCCAATAAAACATAATTATGTGAAGAAATACAAATACATATTACGATAAAAATGCAGCCAATACGTCACAAATTCGGGGCGTCGCAAATACGGAACGTGAAATGAATTAAAAGCGGTGGCCTTAGAGACTTAAAGCAATCTCAGGTTGGCTCAAAGCTTTTAAAACGTGGCACGGAATTAGAGAATTGGATGTTCAATGGACAATGTTATATGTCGAAAATGCTGCTACGCCGATCTTTAAGAAAAAATTATTAACATCGCTATTGGAGAGCGCTACAACAGAGACGATATTTATAATGCTGATGAAACTGGTGTAAACAACTGGCGTGCTCCCTCGGAAGTCACTAGCTTCTCATAGAGAAAAGGTTGCACGTGGCTTAAAGGTTGCTAAAGAAAAAGTTGAAATGATGGTCTGTGTAAATGCATCCCTTGTATTGGGTCATTTAGTAATTTGAAAAAGTAAAAAACCAGCGATGTTTAAAAAATATTACAAAGCTGCTTGTAATTTACAAAAGCAAAAAAAGCTCGTGGATGAATAGAAACATTTTTAACCAATGATACAAGGACATTTTCATTTTAAGTGAACAAAACACAAGAAGGAAGGCAAGGTTCTTCTTAATATTGATAACGCTCCAACTCACCGAACCTTGAAGTTTTAAACCAAATTGATGATAAAATTCAAGTAATATTCCTCCCACTACATGTGATCTCCATACTGCAACCAATGTACCAGGGTGTTATACAGAAAAAATAAAAAATATGCAGAAAACAGATGCTTCGACTCTTACTGAGCTGTCAGGGAGCAGACTTATATACTAAACAAATACAGCTGAGAGGGATGAAGAAAGTGTAGTGTAATTTGTGAAAAACCTCAATCTCAAGGACTCAATTTACATGCTAGCTGATGCACCTCTCTCTCTCTCTCTCTTCTCTTTGTCAACTATTGTCCATCCACTCCTGAGTGCAGGTCTCTCCCAATTGCTTCCATCTTTCTCTATCTTGCGCCAATCTAATCCATTGTTTGTCTGCCACTTCTCTTATATCATCTACCTATCTCTTTCGAGGTATTCACACGGTCCTTGTCGTCCCCTTTGGTATACATTGTACTCTGTGCCCACCTGTTATCATATCTGGCGATGTGACCAATCCAGCGCCATTTCATTTTTCTAATTTCTTTCACGACATCAGTGATGTTCGTTCTACGTCTGATCTCGGAGTTTCTAAACTTGTCTCTCAGTGATATTCCAAGCATGTTTCCTTCCATTGCCCCTTGCGTTGTTTCTAGTTTTTTAACAGATTTCATTGTTTTTAGCATTTTTCTTTAAGTTTATAGGAAGGGAGGTGTTTTTCAAGATATGTATAATGCGCTAGTTTACTGAAAGCGACCCAAGCTGATGCATAGGAAGCGCTTGTTGAGAAAAACTTGGAAAACGCGTAGAAAAAATTATTGTTTCCGGTCCCTCTAGCTTTTAACAAAGTACAAGAAGAGTCCAGCACTGAAAGTACGAAGGAAGATAATACTGCCACCGAATATGAAGCCGTGGCTCTATTCCAAGCGTTGCCTGGATTTGAACAATGTGATGAACTTGATGCAAGAGAGTGGTTTGAAAATGATGACACTAATATCCTCGGTTATCATAATTTGATTAAATGATCGTAAATCGTGAATCAAGTACTTGAGGACAAGGACATTGTAACTAAAACCAATGATGCGGGAGAAAGTATTTGTTCGAAATGTATTCAAAGTTGATTATAGGTACCTATACATTTTTAATGATTCCAAGTCCTTGATCATCTATACCAACTTCTTTCATTATCGACAGTTTGTCAGCTTGAATCTGTCGCAAAACCTGAGTTGTATATAACTCGTGTACATAAAGAGTCAAGGAATCCAAACTGTGTCGGTGGTACATGTTCAGTACATTTTTTATAGATCCTCCTGTGAACTACATTAAGAAAGCTCTTTAATACGTGGGTTAAAAGACTTATATTGATAGTTGTCACAATTTTGTTATCCAGTAATAATTAAGAAACATAAGATTATTAAGCACGCGAAATGATTTTCAAGAAAAGAAAATACCCAAACGGGAATACCATGTACTAAAGAACAAGAAAGAACGTTTAAAGAACAAGAGCAGAACCACCAAGACTGTGTATGATGTAACTACTCCTACAATTTATGAATGAAGCGTGAAAATAAAAATAATGTAATCGTACTTGTATTAAGATGTCATATCAACAACGATTACGTTGCGATAGGTCAACTACACCAATTAATTATAACATAGTTATAGTATTTTTATGTAAATACCGACAGATAAACATTTTCATTGTTATGTTTACATTTTTAACGAGCGTATTGAATAATAAATCGTGCCATTCAATACTGTAAAGCGTGTGTGATATTTAATGGATTTGAGTCAATTAAATTAATTCAGTTTGTGTTTATTATTTGACGGGAGATTATTATCAGTTTCACTTTCTTTCGTTTGTTCGTATAAAAACGATCGAATTTTAAACGAAAGTGGAAGTTGATTTTTATATGAAAACCAATGCATACAACTTCATAGACGTAAAAGAAACCACATCTGCCATCTTCCCTTTTCTACATCGTTTTTATTCTCGTTTGGAATTTAGTTTAAACATGAAGAAAAATTGTTGGATTGAAGCAAAAAGTCAGGAGACTTATCTTGAAATTAAATACAAGCGTCTACTTTCATTTTGATTGTTAGATTCTTTGAACATTACTTCCGAATATTTGAACCCTTAAAAATCAATACCTATTACGGTTTAATTTAAACAATTATTTACCCTAATAGTGCAATCTTCACAGATGAAAATGCTAATGAACTTTTATAAAAATTATACGAACAAGATGAATTTTTACCCTCACCAACGACCCCTCCACCAGGTAGGGGAGGAAAATGGAAAACATTGATTTACCAAGAATCTATACGCCGTAGCGAAAATATTTCAAATTAAAAATGTAGCTGAGATATTTTTGAAAAATATTTTTTGTTTATTAGCACTTTTTGTGTAGAATGAACCGTTTTCTCAGAAACAACGATTGAAGCGACCGGCGATTTTGGACGAAATCAATTAAAAAAAAATTAACAACTCGGCGGTAAAAATTCGATATCTTTTGATCAGAGTGTACTGTCGAGAAAAATCAAAATTAATTTTAAAGGTGAAGAGTGCAGCTTTCGTATGCAAAATGCCGCGAATGAGGTCAGTTTCTATAAAACTGTTAAATAATAATTAAACGTTGCGCTATTTTTGACATTTTTTATGATTCTCATGAGATCAATAAAATTTACTACTTCCATTGACCGGTCGCTATGGAATTTTCATTTTTAGAGCCTAATCTTTGAAACCTGTAACATGAAATTTCGATTTTGAGTTTTAACAACAAATATGAGACATTTTGAAATATGCCTAAAAATGCTGAATTAAAACTTTCATTTATTAGTATTTCATTGTGCAACTACGCCTGGGGCGGTTTATGGGGGTATTGAGTAGCTTTTGCCTAGATCTTTGCCAGATCAAAACCATCACTTCCTGGACTATATTAAAAATATTAGGTCATATTGATCTGTAAAATTTTACCAAGGATGTATCACTAAAAGGTTTTCTTCAGAACTGGGAGCATATCATATAAATTGTCAAACTCGTCTTCGGTATGTGCTACAAACTTTTAAACCGCAGGAAAATGAGGATCATTCCATACGCACTGTGCCTTAGTTAGAATGGATTATATTCCTCAATAGTCTAATAACAAACAAAAACAGCACCTACACACCTCGTCTTTCAGATATTATAATACCAAAATGTATGTATCACAATATTAGATTTTAAATAGCATTTTCTAATTTTTCGACCAGTTTCAAGCCGTCTGCCACCCTATTTCAAGCTGCGAATCGCATCTTCAGTTAGTGTAGCTTTTCTCAGCAACAGTAAACGCTTAAAAATAGACCTGGGGAGTTTTAGAACTGACGTCCCATTCCAAAATTAAAATAGTTGAGTCCTGTGTGTTTATGAAAAATAAAATCTAAGTTGGAGACCGAGCAAATCATTTGTTATTCGAACGAACGGTTTGGCAACGCTATTTCATTTGATAGAAATTTTCGAAGTGATTGTATACAAAATTATTATTTACTATAAGACATCTTATCGATAAATTCGAGGATTATAAGAAATATTTTTATTTAGATTTTTTTTCAGAGATCTTAATAAGGCATCTATAAAGGACACATTCTAGCGCATCATGAAACTTCTTTTGATTCATGGAACAAGTTTCACTCCAAACTATATTGAAAATGTATCACAGTGGTTGCTATTTCCAACTCTAGATATTAAATATTCCTGTCAGTCATCATTAACTGGAAGGAATAAATAATGTAGGTCAAATCTGCCAACACACAACCGTAAATATTGCATTTCCCTCAGGTTACGTCCGTAAATAGCACGAGAATTGTGCCATTTACGGATGTAGAATAGAATTTAGTGAATATTTTTTGGCTTCAACAGATAGATCTCGATACTCGATTAATCGGTAGGAAATTTGACTAAAATAATAAGAGCGTCATGTACATAGTCTTTAAATGCACTGTTACATGACTATTTACATTTCTTATAGGAGTAAAATGTAAAATTAGAGATTTGTGCCATTTTTATTGCACGCATTCACTAATATTGCTTTTCAGCTTAATTTTGCTAGTACGTATTACTAAACAGACATGTAGATCTTAGCTGAAATAAATGACAAGGAGAAATTTTATGAACGGGCTTCTTAAAAGAAAATGTCAAATAATTTTGAAATTTTTCGTCACTGGTTCATGACATTACGTTGAGGATGATTTATATCATAACAACTAAACTGTCAATAATTTTCAAACGAAGTATAATAAAAGACTTTTTTAATATCATTTTTTTTTTTTCATCAAAAAATTGAACTTTACGATCTAAAATGCAAACACAGACTTTCAAAACATTTTTGTGTTTTTTCTATCACGAAACTGGTGAACAGGATAGAAAATTGTTGTAGTTTATAGGAAAATATATTGAGAAACTGTTTTCACTTTAGTTTACAAATCTCGTATTGGAAAGACGTCACAAATAAAGAAACACTATCCAATAGAGCTTCTGGGTTAGATACAAAATGAAAAATTTTTGGGTAATTTATTAATCAAATTTGGGTATTTTATTAATCAAAGAATTAACATATTTAAATGGAGATGCTATATCCATAAATGAAGAGTGATTAATTTGTTAGATAAAAATCGATAATATGACCAAAGAATATCTCATTATACAAAGCTCTCAAAAAGTCCACCAAAACTTTTAAAAAAGAAGTATAAAATTTTATTTAAATTTACTAATGTTTGATAATTTATCCACAAAACCACCTACTTTTGACCTAGTAAGTAGTACTTGATGCTCATTTTAGTAAACTGAGACATTTGTGAAAAACGTTTTCCAGCAAAACTGTCACAAATACAAGGTAATCCTAATATTATTTGGGTAAATGTTGATATAAATAGTTTGTTTACAAATGCGCCATTAAATAAAACTTTGAAAATAATGAATAGCAAATTAGATAATGAACAAATAATAAATTACGAATTAATTTGCTCTGCGTACAGAGAACACTCATTTTTATACACTAATACTTTTTATAAACAATATAACTAACGACAACTTTTGTAAGAAATACTTTCTAAGAAGTTCGTGGAAAAAGTAATGGTGAAAATGCAAAAAAAAAGAGAGTGAAAAACGTAGAAATCGCGATAAACACGATTTGATTTTAAAAACTCGCGCGACGCTATGCATCACCGATCAAAACGAAAAAAAACAGCGTCGTAAACATCCCATCCCATGGCCTAAGCGTTGGCGCCGGTCCCTCTGCGAACGTCTTTGGATATACAAGAGTATAAACCAGTTGCCCAAGCAAGTATTCGAATAGATTTCGCAACACCTCGGCGACAAATACGCGCATTACGCCCATCGTTTCGCTGGACGATTGCGCATAAAATCATTTCAATGCATACTGCGATCCCGCTCGTTTCAAAACAAAACACATGCGGAGATAGCATAGGTAACTAGATCACATTTGACAGTTGTCACGTGGGAAAAGGAAAATGTGATTTTTCACTGAAAATGTTTAAGTTTCCACTTACTTCCGTTTACATACGCAACAAATAACGTTAAGAATGTAAACCTTTCGAAATATACTCAGTTACAGAACATATTTAACTTAAAACAAACACTTTCTTTATAGATATTCAAAGTGGTAGTCTCAAAACAAAATTATCTGACGTTTTTAACATTTTTCAGGAAAAAAGCTGATAAAGTGACTTACCTGAGGCTCAAACCACATTTTTAATGGGGGCTAAAAGTTGACATTGCTGCCTGCTGCAACATTTCTATGAAATTTAAAACGAGCACAAAAATACACACGCTATATTTCGTCTTTCGTCGTCACACACTGAACGCTATAACAGAGCTCTCGTAGCACCTAACGTTACTAGATCGCGCACGAAAATACAGCAAACTCTCAAGACCGGTCTAAATCTATCGGTGGAGCTCGGTAACGACCGGAATGGTTCGGCCCACCTGCATAACAGGCCTGCTGCGAAAGGTTATGTTAGACCAGCGTTGCCGGCTGAGTGTATTTAGAAACCAAATCTAAGGATTTTAATTAGGATTACAATTCCGACGCACAGGACAGATTTATATATAGCGAAGCGCTGGCAACGTCGACTCGAACGAAAAATATCTCTCTGGTATCGAGCTTAGCAGTGATGTTTGTTATAAAACGTACTTTCCCAAAGTTGCCTAATGAATAATATTCTGTTGATTATTTCGAAAATTGGCTTTTAAGCAGGATATAACGAGACCTTGATAAGTGGATGTAAATATGTCTACCCAAATGATCATTTGAAATATCCACTTTCGTTCGAAAAAACAAAGAACGGAATCAAAAGAGAATCGTGGATTAATAAAAAGTATTCTTTCAAGTGCTCTTCTCATTATTGCCTACCTGTTTTAATGTGGTTTTTCCACATGTCATGCGTTCGCGATTGCGGTGATAGAATGAGAAGCAATTATCATCTCCGGAGTAATTTTTAAAAGACATCTTGTTAGGATGTTATATTTTATTGCGGCGGTATAGGTTTAAACCTAATAAGGTATATTATTTGTCGAACGCTTCGGTATACGGAGTGTCCAAAAAGTCTTTTCCCAAAAGTAAACTACAGATTGGGTCTGGGAAACAAAGGGGTTTGGGAATTTTGCCAAAACAATAATTATGTTATTTCTAATAGATTGTTTAAACTGCCAAGAGAAGACTATAGGAAGTCATCAGCAGATCAAGAAGAAATTGTAAGAAACCAAATGTATTAGATAAAGATACAGGAATGCAATTACGAGTATATCAACGAACAACCCAGTAGTGCCCAAAATTAGACTCAAAATGAAAATAATAAAACGAAGAACAATAGACGCACACATCGATACAAATAAATTAAGACAACGCCTGACAGATGAAATCAATAATCGATTAATGAATGTTGAAGAACAAATTCTGCAAAATATTGAAACAGATACAAAATGGTTATTAATAAAAAAAATAAATAAAAGCCAAAAAGAAATTCTGACACCAACCAGATACAAAGAGAAACAATGAAGAAAATTTTAGATTTAATTAAAAAAAGACGTCAACTTAAAAACAAAGATAATTAATTATACAAAAAACTGGAAAAACAAGTAAAACACCAAATTAAGCAAGAAAAAGAAGAATGGTTAAAAGAAAATTGGGCAGAAATAGAAGAATACCAGAAAAGACATGATAGTTTCACCACACACAAGAATTAACTAACAATAAAAAAAGAAAACCGGGAATACTGAAGGATACAAATGGGAAACTAATGTTGAATACTAACGTTAAAGAGATGAACAGAATACATCAATAAGTTGTTCAAAGACAATAGAACAGAACAGATAGACGTAGAAGTAGTAGATGGTATGGTTTTAAAAATAAAAGAGGACATTTAAATTGCATTTAAAAACAGAAAAAATGGCAAAGCAGTAGGTCCTGACCAAATCCCAGTAGAAAGCTTAAAATGCATACATGATGAAACCTTAGACATTATAGAAGACTTGTTTAACACAAGATGGACAGCACATCGCACAAATGTCTCAATATTGACAAAACTCGACATCAATACTAGGCTTACCACAATCATCAACCAAAATATATTGAGGTACTTTCGACACATTACCAGACGAATGAAAGGCATGGAGAGGTTGGTGGTTGAAGGTAAGGTAGATGGTAAAAGAACCCGAGGAAGATCGCCACTCCGATGGTCAAACCAAATAAAGTGCGCTACCGGTTACTTTCTGTCTGAGGCAGCAGACCGCACCCAGGAGAGAGAAGAATGGATAGCAAACATTCGTCAAATACCATAACGTCACCACATCCTTACGAAGGATAAAAGATAGAGGAGGAGGATTTAAACACAATATTATTATACAAAGCAGTAGACATACCGAAACAACGGTTACTCTCCACCTTTGCGCTATTCCTAAAATACAAACGGTAAGGGCTACAGTGAATACAGAACAATATTAATAAGTAATGTTCTCAAATTATTCTTGAAAATAATACATGGTCCTATAAATAAAAAACTTGAAGAAGGAATAGATGCGTGGATATGAATGTGGATGTGAATGTTTGTTACGTTAATTTTGAAAAAGCATTTGACAAAGTACGATATGAAAAATTAGTCAAAATTCTAGAGATAAAACGTAGACAAAAGGAGCTTAAGAATAATAACAAACATTTACTGGAATCAAAAAGCACAAATTGTAATAGATAACGAACTAACAGAAAAGATGCTTAATAGTTTTCGTGACAGGTGCCGCTTTAGGCAATACATTGCTAATAAGCTTACCAAATATGGCATAAAAATATATAGCTTAGCTGATGCCAGGACATTTTATACGCAAAATATAGAAATGTTTGCTGAAAACCAACCAGAAGGTCCATGTCGGTTGCCAAATAATACTTCCGGTGTGATAAAGCGTCTGATATCCACTATTGATAAGTCTGAAAGGAATGTGACAGTGCACAATTACTTCACCTTCGTGCCAATTGCTAACAACTTGCTCGTAAATCCTAAAATGACTATGGTTGGCACAATTCGCAAGAATAACCGAGAAATATCACCTGAATTCCTTCAACTGAAACGACCATTGTGCAGTAGCATGTTCGGTTTTGGAAAAAACGTAAACAACTGAGTTCTAGCTTCCTATATTCCGAAAAAGAATAAAAATGTTTTGATGCTCTCAACTCTACATGATGATGATGCAATAGACGCGACGACCTAGGAAGGTTACATACCCGATATTATAACATTTTATAATTCTACTAGTAAAGATCTAGGTAGTAGATCGATTAAAATCCGAATATTCTGTTGCAAGATTCAGCAATCGGTGGCCATTAACAGATAATACCAATCAAATATATGCAAGAAGACCATTTATTGCCAAACTTTCCAAACAGCTGACACATCTGTAGAGCCGTTCTATTTCAAACTTGTCTGTTCCACACCGACAAAAAATTACCAATGTTATTGGCAAAAATATAAATAGGGCCATCGTTGTCCAACCAGCAGCTTCAACAAAAGGTCAGGTGTAAATACTGCCCAATTAGGAAAAAACGATTTACCCAACATCAGTGTTCAACTTGTACATCTCCAATTTGCAAGAAACATAGACAAACAATCACATATACTTGCATTGACTGTAATAATTCCAGTGAGGAGGATCTTTTGTAAATAAATCTTCTCTTCTTCTTCTCATTGCGCCGTCTCCTTTCGAAGGTTGCCGATCCAAATGGCAATTGTAGTTTCGGAAACTGCTGCGCGAAAGATCTCTGCGGATGAGCGGTCGAACCATCTCCTCAGGTTTTTCAGCCACGAGTTCTGGCGTCTTCCTACTGATCTTTTGCCCTGTACTTTTCCTTCCAGTATAACTTGAAGTAATTCATATCTTTCACCTCTCAACACATGACCCAAGTACCTATTGCATTTTCCTCTCTTTGATTATTCTTAGTAATTCTTTTTGTTTACACATGCGACGAAGTACCTCAACATTAGTAACTCTTTGTAAATGAATATTTTGTGTTATTTATAAATAAATTTGAATACTTTTTTTCGCAAACATTTATCAATTTATCAAATAAATAGTGTCCGTCGCATGCGATCTACCCTCTACTATCTACAGTCAGTCATTAAATTTTAAAAATAATAAACTTTTGCATATAAACCGAGTAAATATAAAGTATGATCTGGTGCACTTCTGACATGACATAATGTTTTTTTACTATACCCTGTATATATATATATATATATATATATATATATATATATATATATATATATACAAACAACACAGTTTATTAGGGCTGCAGTCAGTAGGTTTGGCCGGGATGTTATAGAAACACTCTGTGTTGTTTGTTTATATCGACAGTCAATAATATCCAGTATTTCTTATATATATATATATATATATATATATATATATATATATATATATATATATATATATATATATATACTATACATCTCACGTGTCGTTTGACTTGATGTTTCATATGCTAGTATTAGGCTAGTTGTTTATTTTGTAAGCAGTCAGAGGCTTTCTTCAGGTCAAAAAAGCAAATTTACATTATACTTTATATATAAAGCAAATATGTCTATTATCATCCATATTGTCATGTGATATGCTGTATGGCGCTATACGTTCATTAATGACAAAGATGATGTGTAGTGCCCTTTTGGTAGTCTCTTTGATTGGGTTTTTTATCTGAATATATGCGTTATATCCTTTCCTTTCATTTGCTATGCCGCATGTTAAGATTCGATCAGTTGTTTATTTTGTACTCAACCTGAGGCCTTCTTTAAGTCCATAAATCAAAATTTGTCTTTTACTTAAACTATTTTTATCCATAGAACCCTAAGACATCTGGCATGTAACTATATGTTCATTAGTAGTGAAGACACTGTGTAGTGCCCTTTTGGTAGTCGCCTTGTTTATTTTTTCTATCTTTATATATTGGTTATATCCTTCATTGACCTTATCTTAATAATTTGTAGTAACCTATATTTTGAGCAATTTTGCGAAAAAATTAATTACTGTGAAGTAGTAAACTGTCCGATTAATATTTGAATCATCAATTTGTAAAATGAATTAGCAATAAATCAACCGTATTGTTTCAAGAGCAAAATGTGATTGAAATTTCAGATGTTGGTAGTTCAGATTTCTTTCCTAGGTGACGTAGTTACGCATGATGGCATAACGAAGTCTCTAAAAGAAACGGAAAGGAAGTACTGCCCGACCGTTCTGGCCCATAAAAAAAACTAAGCCAAAATACCAAAGAGCTAACAGGTAAAAGAAGACAGATGACGGAAAAATACGGCTCCAAGTACACACCAATGTAGAAATTAAATAAAGATATTCATCGGTCAATCCGAAAACACCTAAAAGAAAACAATACAAGAGAAATAATTAAAATAATTCAAGAAAACAAAAGTTTAAAAGTTTTAAGGCGAAATACGAACAACATAGGCAACAAAAATATATACAAAACAAAAAACAAAGATGGAAACATTACTAAGAACCAAAATCTTTGAGGTTGTCGAATCCTTTTATCACGAAATGTATGAGAGCACAGACGAATGACAAGATCAGCCTTTGACCAAAATCACAAACCAGAGATCAGAATTAATGCCAGAAATAACTTCATCTAAAACCAAAACGGCACTTTTAGAAACATAGCAAATAACAAATCTTTATCATTTTAAAGACCACTTACTAGTGATAAAGAACCTGATAGAGAAGTCTGCAGAATACACCAAACCATTGGGACTGATATTGGACTACGAGACTACGAGAAAGTATTTGATACAAAGCATTGACAGAATGCCGAATAGACCATCGCTACACTAACATAATCGAATATATCTACCAAAATAAATTCTGTATGCAGCGAGGAGTACGGCAAGGTCTCTCCAAAGACGCTTTTTGAACATGCTTGTAAGAAGGCACACACATCTGAACGAGCATGATATCAACATAAATGGAGAGAAGCTCAGTCATTTGAGATTTGCAGATGCCATCGTACTTATAGCAAATCATACGGATGATGTAATAATAATAAAAATTATATCACGCTTTCTTGGAGGTCGGACTAAAGATTAATATGAACAAGATGCAAATAATGATTAATCTGGTGCTAAATCGAAATATTGCTGTTGATGGAAGGAATATTGTGCAGACTGCATCGTATAAGTACTTAGGACATGAAATTCGGTTGGGCAGAGATAAGCAGACATGTGCGCTCCCACGTCGCATAGGATTAACCTGGGCAGCGTTTGGTAAATTAAACTATATATTTAAATCTGACTTACCCATATATCCCAAAAGAAAAATCTTTGACCAATGTGTGTTATCTGTCCTCGCTTATGGAGAGGAAACATTAACACTCACAAAAAAGGTAGTGAATAAGATTCGCTTGACTCAGAGGGCTATGGAGCGCCAGATGTTGGGTGTCTCTCTGAGAGATCGAATCCCAAATTGGGATCCCGAAACGAAATAATAAACGCAATAAAAATAAGAAAGTTACAATATCTGGGACACGTAATGAGGGGACAGCGATATCAAAAGCTAAGATCCATAATGCAGGGAAAGATAAAGGGAGAAAAGAGTATAGAAAGAAGGAGAGTGTTATGGTTTAAAAATTTAAGGGATTCATTTAGATGCAGTTCAATAGAACTCTTCAGATCAGCGGTAGATAAAGTAAAGATAGTGATAATGCTCTCCAACCTCCGATTGGGAGACGGCACTTAAAGAAGAAGAAGAAACTGCAGATTGTGGAACTCAGTGGGATAGTGATGCACATCATAAAAGGTTGCTTTCAGATAGCACCTGCCACAGTTCCGACTAGTAAGGGACACATGGTCCTCCTAAAAGGGAGTCAAATGTAGGGCTAATAATAATCTGGTACCTAACTAACCTAATTCAACACTGGTACCAGAAATCAAAAAATGTGTAAATCAATAGTATTTTATAGTGGTAGCTCCTTAAACCAATATGCATTTGGAACAAGTTTTGTTGTACGAAACAACAAGTAGAGCTCCGTCATCAACTAAAGATGTCTTTAAAAAATATATAAAAACAACTTTAAACCAAGAGTTGGATCTGTTATAAAGAACGACGTAGGTAACATGCCTACGACTGAGGCTAAAGTGATAGAGACCTGGAGAAGATACTTTTATGGGTTGTTTAAAGTGCAAGCTGATTAAACCAGGCGGGAATATGTGTATCTTACGGCCGAATCCATAGTAGAAGAACCTACAGTGGAAGAAGTTACAAGAGCTATTCCCAACCTAAAAACCAGGTTTATGTGGAGAGATCCCGAAAGGAAAGCGGCCACTGGGAAGACCAAAGAAACGTTGGAGATATAATAATGCACGGCATTTACGTATCTTAAATATCAAATGAGTCAGGAAACAGATGGACTGCAGCAAGTAGAGGCAGATTGTGAAGTCAGCGAGGACACCCCGGGTTGTACTGCTAGAGAGAAGAAAAACAAAATACATAATATGTAACTCACCATATACCATTTTGATAGGATTTATCAACGCTTTTAGAGCTGATTGACTACCCGAGTAAATAATAAATTACTTATATCATGATCCTGAATTTTAGCTTTGTAGTGTGTCTAGCTTTCTAATACGTAGTGTCATAACTAGTGACGAAGACTATCAAAGTTGTTTGAAATTTTCTTATCCTTAATGTTGCAGTAATATGGGTCTACATAATCTGATATTAGTCCAGGAAATGATGATAAAAATGTAGAAAACCTGTGAATTTTTTTATATGCATTGATTTACTTGAAATTTTGACAGTAATTAAAAAATAGCTCAAAGATCAAAATTTATACTATGGTAATGTTTTTTTTTGTGCAGGATTCGTTCTTCGTACTCCCGACGATAGTTCCCAAGGTACTTTAAAATGCCCTCTCATCGCCGAGTCTACGCCGAACGCCTAGCTGCTAAACCAGATCCTCCTCTGTCATATAGCGATCAGGAAGCGGAATGGCCACTGTAAGACCGGCATCACTTCTTAAGCACTACCTTTATTCATTCATTCTCTATTCATCCACATTCATCATCAAGGAGGCTCACTGTCTCGTTTCAGGTATCGCGTGGAAAACCCTCATCACTCCTAGTACGGCATCACCCTCAGACAGGCATTTCCTCCTTCCCCACAGTCTGATTCATGCATTCTAACTCATACAATCTGGCCCACTTTTCTAGCTTCAACTTCCAGCATCTTTCCCTCTTACCTTTGCCGTTGGTCCACCTGTCTTTCTTCCTCTTCATCGACTCGGACACTGTGACACATACAACGTATGTGTCACAGTGTCCGAGTGTCCACAGTATAGGCATGCATCTGTGTCAGCCTTTCCGAAACTAGAGAGGTAGGCCCTACAACACCCGTGTCCTGTAAGCACCTGCGTGAGGAAATAATCCAGTAGCCTGTGGCCACAGTCCACCCAGTCTCTTATGTCCGGGATCAACATCTTGCCATCTTTCAATTGATCTTTCCATTTCCTGTCTTCTCTCGGCCATAGTAAGGTTTGGGCCTCTTCTCTCATAGAGCTCTTTTATTTCCACCGCCAAAACATGCCACGTAACACATCCAGTGATGGTCCACAAGGCAGCCGCAGACACAGTCCTGTAGGCGCATGCCACTCGCAATAGACTTGTTCTGTTCACTCGTGTCATGAGCCTTCTATAGGCCGTTATCTCTATCTCCCATATATATTAAAAGCACATATTACCGATATGGTAATATGTGCTTTCCTCTTAGAGTGGTTACCAACATAACTCGCTGTTTTACCACAAAAAAAAAATATATCAAAAAAACATGGTAGTCGCTAGAACAGTAAATTTTATGACAAAAATTTTCCATAGAGTTTTTTCAAAAAGTCAATATTTTTGGAGTTATTTGTCACAGAATGTTCACAAATTACACGTCAAAAAAAGCATGTTTTTAAACGGTTTTTCTCGAATAACTCCAAAAATTTATATTTTATCGAGAAAACTGTATGGATATAAAATGAAGCTTACAAATCAAAGATATTCTTTTTTTATTATTACCATAAACTTAATATTAACAAAGGTATGGCTGTTCGAAAGTAGACTTTAATTCATCTAATACAAAAATCCAAACACATGATGATGAATAATCGGAAAACGGTAAGTTTTCGTGGAAAATTTAGAAAAACTACTGGTAAAAGTGATTTGAATAAAAATTAAGGTAAGTTATAACTAAAACAAAATCCGCTTATATTTTTTGTGACGCAGAAAGTAACAAACTCACTGAAAAATCAACAATTCTGTTGTTGAAACAGAGCGTTTAATTCATAGAAAAGTATACTCGGATTACAAAAATTCAACAGCGAAAAATGTTTCTAGTGGTCCACCAAAAAGTAGAATAGATTTACGTTTTATGCCCAACGTAAATGACGATAAATCTGATCGGTGTGTTGGATGAGATTCGGAAATTACAGTTATTTTGGTTCTTTTATTATACGAAGTATATTGGAAAAATGGAGAAAATGTATTGTTTGAAGTAGTGTGAGTCAAATCCAAGAAATTGATATTTTCTATGTTTTTATACCTAGAGGTATTTCAGCTGTAATTTCATTTCTGCACTTGGGAGTATCTTGGGTGTCTTTTATATTCATCTCTATTGTTATACGTCTTTTGTTGTTTTCTTTCTGATTATTTGTTAAATTGTTTAAACACGCATTAAAATCTAACAAAAGGGGATGACTCTCTACGCAAGAATTAAAGATTCTAGTTTAAATCAAGAAACATATTGTCAAGGTTAAGAAAATTGTAAAGAAAAAAATACCAACGTCATAAACGTAAAAACAGAAATAAGGAACAACTTCTTCTTCATTCCAGGATTTGCGTTTCCTGTTGCCACATTAAACTTAGATCTATCTTTTCAAGGGACGTTTAATATTTCTTCTACTTTGCGGTTTGTCATTTAGTTTTTTTTTCGTATAATTCGCCTTTTTCAACTAAAATTGTGATTAATTTCCATTAAAAATAGTATCTAAATAATATAACAATGCCACAAGAAAATAACTTCGGAAAAGTCTTGTAATACTTGATTCACACCAACATAGGTTGATTCACACCAACAGTCACAGAACGATCAGATCACAGTCAAATCATCGTCAAGTGAAGGGGCAACCCATTCACACACACATTCAGGTCGACCAAAATACCTACGAGAAAAACACTCCACAAAATAGCATTACTTTTGGAAGAAGAATAAGTGAGGCTTCGTTGAGTGTGGGTACACAAAATATTTTTATCGAGGAGAGAAGAAGGAGATTTCGCAAAGTTGTACCCACAACTAACATAGTGGACGACGGGACAAAATTCGTACAGAATCTTCGCATGTGGCATTGTGATTTTCTTAATTTTCTGTCTCTGATTAAAGACAACATAACGAAGAAGGACACTCACTATAGAAGAGCAGTAACTTCTGCCAAAAAGCTTATTAATAGCTACCTCAGTTACCTTGTTTTAGTATTTTCCCAATTTCCTGCAACGTTTTTAATTTTCGCTGAGAATCAGAGTATAATGGATGATCGATGTGATTAAACCATAGAGTAGTCATTCTTTACGTACGCTCTCAATTAATTTTTCGTTCTCCATTGGAAACAAAAGCGACGAAAATATGATAGCAACACCTGAAAACATGTGGCTGACTGACTGTGTCCTATTCACACCAATCCGGCAGTTCCGTCCAGTCAAAATCAAGTTACAGTCTTGATCGCTGGCAGAGCAACCGGACGGGCAGTGGTCTTGACGGTACCGTCACTGTCACTGTATCGTGCCCCTACTTGGGAATTACCTGATTGGAAATCCGCAGAAGCAATATTGACTGTACCGTCTCTAACTGTGACGTTACTTTTGGTCTGTACAATCTTTTACACTCTTCTTAGAAATCTCATTTTGTTAGCTTGAAGTCGCAGAGTTATTTCTTTGCGCATTACCTAATTTTGACGTTTATATAACAGAGTGGGTGTGGTCGTTGTCTGTTAAAGTCATCATCATTCTCTTTGCCTTTATTCGTGTATTAAAGTCACCCATAAGAATTAAGAGTTTTTCATGAGATATTTCATCCAGGATGGTTTGCAATTTTTCGTAGAATGCCTCTCGTTCCTCTTTAGGTTTTCAGTCCTCGGGGCTATAGATAGATATGACATTTAATTTTTCGTAGTCCATTGTGATATTCATATGTATTATTCTTTCGGAGATATAGATATAACGGCAGTTATTTATGTTGTCTTTAAATTTTTTATGGACAAGTATACCTACGCCTGCTCGTGCTCGTTCTTCTTTCTTCACTCCACTGTATGCTAGAAAATATTGGTTATAGTCCCTTTGGTCTTTAACTTTCTTCTTGGTTTCTTGGATTGCACAAATGACTATGTTTTTATTTATCAGTTCTTCTAATATCTCTTGGTCTTTGTTTTTGAAAGAAGTAATGTTCCATGTTGCTAATCGGATTGTGGGATTATTTTTCCTTCTCGTTTTCCTTTTCTTTGCGTGGTTCGTCATCTTAGGTCTCTACTCGACAATACTTTTGTCCATCTGTTGTCTGATACTCATATATATATATATATATATATATATATATATATATATATATATATATATATATATATATATGTATGTATGTATATATAGGTATATCTGATATTTGACTATTGACTTCTTTCTTTATGTTTATACTTATATTTGACTTGTAAAAGTACTTCTTGTATTATTATTACACAATATAGAGATACCCATGGGATTTATTGATCTTCAAAAGGCGTATTATAGTTCCCATTAGCCAAGCTGTGGCAAGTACTAGAAGACAAGAAAATTCCACCGATTTACGATAATGCTTCAAGGGAGTTGTACGATGATATGACGAGTTCAATAAGTATTGGATACAATATTTATTGAACGGGTATACAAATCAATTTCGAAAGGTATACAGATCAGTCATCGTACAAAAATAAAAATAATAATTTTGTCGATTATCGGCAGATAATCCAAAATATTTGTATGGTTCCGTGGTTAGTTCTTTTAATACATATTTAAAAAAATTATCGATGAGCATTACATGAAAATTATATGAACATCAAAGCTAAAGTATGTAGAAATAACGAAGTTTATTCATTCACGTTTCCTTCGTCGATTTCTTTCCGTACTTCATCATATAACTTTTCTATCAATTACTGTTTTGTTTTTCATTCCTCCTTTTAAGCTAATAAAATCTTAATTATTTGTGCCATATCTCAATCGCTATAAATAAACAATAAACTCTAAATAAAAATCAATGGTTATGACCGTCAAAACATTTGAATAATTGGTGCATTCGTTGCACGACAAAGCGATGATAAAAACCGTGACCTAGGATCTCTATCTCACCGTTTACGAGCCGATAACTCGACAGCTCGTCACATCGAAGACGCATTTTTATCACAATCGCGCAACCACCAGAATTTGAAATCATAATAGGTAGCCTAATTGTATGTAAGTACGGAAATAAAATGTTTTTTCGTCAGTTGCACCAATACGTCTGATTGGAATTCGAAGAAAACGATTTTAAAAGTAACTAAACAATTTTTGGTCTGTAATAACTTTCTTTTAAGTATTCACACCAGTCTTGCAGGATTAGTAGCGTAGGAAGGATAAGTAAAAGTAAGACTAAACAAATAACGAACTTTAAAATCTTTGTACAATTTAGTGAATTTCAAGAAATGTTTTAAACATTTTAGAATTTAACGTATTACGTGTTAGGGACCCAGTTATTTTCCGGTAGCGACCAACGGCTTCGAGCAGATGAGTTGGTAGTGGTAGTTGGTGATAGGGCACTGTTTTGTCCTGGGGTTGGGAAATTAAAGGAACCAAGGATTTGGTCAATGGCGTAAGAATCAGGCAGACAATGAAAAATCACCTGATTATATTCCCTTGTTAAAATGATAGAGCTTGTGATCGACCAAGCCGATGTTAGCGTCCAAGCAATCTGTGGCTAGAAGAGACCGTATTCTTCCTCTTCTTTCTTTATATAATCAATTTTGCTTGTTCATTCTCTATGGAATATCGTCACTCCGTCTCTTGCGCGACCGGCCGATATTTCTTCCACTACTTGGTGATTTGTCCTTTGCTATTTTAACTACTATTGTGTCCACCACTCTACTGATGTGGTTATACGGTCTCTCAGCGTGTTTCTTTTAATTCTTCTGAGTGTTCTCATTTCTACTGTTTCCAAGATTCTTTGTGTTTCGGCTGTGTTGGTCTTGTTTCTGATGCATACGTCATTATTGGTGTTATACTGTCCTTCTCCTATATATTATTGATTTCATCTTACAGTTATGCCTCAGTGATGCCATGTAGTGTTTTTAAATCATCCTGCTAATTTATTTATTCTTTGTACTTGATCTTTTACTTCTTTTTTAAAATATTCATAGCTGGACAGTATAATCCCTAGGGTCTTTATTACCATTACTTGTTAAATGCCAACTCCATTGACTTCTAGTTACATCTTGTTGGTTCTTTACTAATTACTAGTCTTCTAGTTTTTTGAGTTAAACTCGTCATGTTAAATTCTTTTGCTTTTTTATTAAACCTGTGAACTAGGTTTTAAAGACTATCTTCATTTTTGGCTATCAATATTGTATTGTCTGCGCAACAAAGAATTTTAACTTCATTGTTCGAAATTTTAACTTATTGACGCTTTTTATGACTTCTACCATGATTAGATTGAATAGCATAGGGCTTGGTAAATCCCCCTGTCTTATTTCATTGCCTATATATATATATATATATATATATATATATATATATATATATATATATATATATATATATATATATATATATATAAGTTCCGTAAGTTCTCCATCTATTCTAACTTCCATCTTGTTTTAATAGACATTTTCAATTGTTTTTATAATATTTAGCGGGATCTCCTTATTATACAATAGATGTAATACATCGTCAAATGCCTTCTTCAAGTCGATCAAATATAGGAATGCGGGTCTATTGTATTCTAATGCTTTTTCTGTAATCTATTTTATGAGGAATATTGCAGCTGTACACGACTTTCCCGTACGGAAACTGTCGCCAGATTGGACTAATCAGAGCATACATTGTCACTACAGCATTTCCATAAGAAAGTTAGGCAGATTACAGGATGTTAGAAGAATAAAAAGATTAGACAAAATAACAAATTATCAACAAATAATAATGAAATTCGCATGGCCTGAGAAGAATATATCAAAACCAAGTGTCTATATGACCGAGAGAATATACCAAATCTCACCGATTTCAGTCATTCTTTAGGATAATCTATACTAGTATAAAAAGTATAAAACTAATACTAGTATAAAATGATATTCTCCTAAAAAGGAGAATATCACCAAAATGTAATAAAAAAAAACGAAAAGGAGCCATAGAAGATAAGGGTTTTAGTGTTTGGAGCGGAATTCGAAATGCTGGTAAAATATTCACACTTGCTAGAGAGCTAAAATTACAAATAAATGGCAGATGAACATGTACAAGCTAGAAGCCTAGGGCACTTGAGGAAGAAGAAGTACCTGATCAAAATTCTCACAAAATAGTCATTAAATATTTATCTATTTATAAGATTATTTCCATTTTTATGGTTTAAATATACCTAGTAGCTAATTTCAGAGAAGTTCACTGACCTTTTTTATTGCAAATGGTTTAAACGGTCTCGGTATAAATGTGTTAAAATCAGATATCTATTGGGCTAGATTTAAGCCTTTTAGGAAGCAGTCGCACTGAAACCTTACGTACACAGCTAATTACCTCTTATATCAGTGAACCAGCACCTATAGAACTTGAGATTATTTAATAATTTCATACACGTGTGGTGTGACTACAAGATCCCAACAGTACCTATCATCTTGTATTAAATTTCTTGAATATTGGTTTCTTTTTAAAATTCCCCCATTAAAGAAAGGTAAAGCAGTTGGACCAGATGATATAATTGCAAAAATATGATTGCCTGAAGATAATTTTTCGTTATCTAATGTAGAACTCATGGTACAACTGACGCAAGTACGATAGGTCCAGATACAAAGTGCTGTGAATTCCCCCATCAATTATCTCCAAAACACCACTAATTTAATACTTATACTTGGTAGGTGTTGTAATCACAATGTTCTGGATTGTTTAAAATATATTTATGAGGAAGCTTTTCCAATCTTAAAGTATATAATTTTTTTGTTAGGAATATTTAAAATAATAACAAAAAAGTATTAATTGAACAAATATTAATGGGTTTACCCTATTTTTGTTTCTATTATTATTATTATTTTTTACTATTATTTTTTGTTCTTTTATTTTTTTTGTGAGATTGATGGTCTCTTAAACATGCATCACTGTTGACCATGTTGTTATATATATATATATATATATATTGTTATGATTGTTTATTTTGAGTTCAAACTTAGTTTATTGAGCCAATAAAAAAGAATTATAACTTATTTGTTATCAAAAGTAAAACAATCCTTATATTACCTGTGTTCGATGGATTCAAAAGATTTTCTAGTTGTCTTTTATCGGGATAGAGAAAAAAAAAAGGATAAGAATACAAATATATTATATTACAAAGATTTACGTTTCTTTATTTTATCTGAACGAATAAAACAATTATTAAATTCTGTCGTTATCTTATCTATCAGCATACAAGAAAATATATCAAATTATTATGATAATAAGATTATAAAGCTACATACATTTATATTACGTGAAAAACCAATTTTACTTAAAATTTTCTTTACTTGAAAAAAAGAAACCACAAAACTTTAAACTTTTGATTAGCCTAACAAAACCTCAGTTCTTAAATTTGAATGCTAATGACCATGATGTCGAAACGATCCTTCACAGATATAAAATTCAATTGTACAAACACTTACAGTTTATTTTCTTCTTGAGTTGTATGTTGGAACATACCCAGAAAAATCCAGTCTCCTCAAAGATGTGATCTCCCCTTTTTGGCACCTCGGCTCCTTCTTTACGTCTCTGCAAACCTCCTGCAGACTACACACAAAACACCTGATTCCCTTCTCCAAACTCCGCTACTTATTTATGACACCAGGACCTCCTTTTGTCAACTTCATGCCGTAAGAATACTTTCACATATACTTTATAAAAATGCCCACGGTAGATACAAGGACCTCTTTTAATCTACTTGTTATCTCCTTCTTCAAACTATTCACTTCTTTTCGTTACGCCGGTATCCAAACTCACGAACCACACCCTATCTTGAGACACACGACTGTTTCCTTTCGATGACCAAAATATGACTCACTTCTCCTGTCTCATCATCGACTCCCAAATTCCCATTTAAAAACGACCGTCCAATCAAAAAGCTTAAATTGTGTTTACTATGATATTGGAAAAGCCTAATTTCGGTTTCAGAGAAAACTAAATAGCTTACTTTAAAATTGGTTTTTTTCAATACATCATTTATACATATTTCAAAAGATTAGAATATGGTTATTTAATACTCGACTCTACAAACAATGAAGAGATTAACTTACAGGTAAAATGTCTTCTAATTCTAAACAAAGGTTTTTTGATAATTTTGTTTGCAACGGAAACAGGTCGTTTGCCAAACAAATTTCTATTCTTATCTACACTAAATCTTATCTTAAATTACTATATACAATTTGTTTATATTGATTTCTTAAAAATTTATTCCGATGGATATTTTTATTTGTTTTTCTTTGGTTGGGAAAGAAAAAGTATGACAATATATATATATATATATATATATATATATATATATATATATATATATATATATATATATATATATATATATACATATGTACTATATTTTTTTTAATGGAACATCTTGTATATATCATTTTGGGTCTATTATCAATAATACAGGGTGAAATTTTGAAATTATAAAGTGTGTGTCCTTATTTTAGAAAATTATAAAAACATTGGGACACGTCAACTTTTAAATTCAAATGGGCACTTTTTAAATGTAAATTTAAATGTACAGGGTGATTCACACAAGTCTATCATAGTCCATTATCTTTATTTTTAATAGAACATCTGTATATTTTTATGTTTTTAAAATCTCCTTAACAACCTGATTTTAACGAACTATTTTATATAGGATCTATTATGAATAATACAAGGTGAAATTTTGAAAATATGTATAATTTTCTTCAAGAAATTAAATACAAAACCCAATATATTGATACTTAGTTTATCCTGAATTTAGCTAAAAAAATACCGTTCAAAATGTGATGTATTTATTGCGATGTCAAAAATTATACCTACATAATTTCAAAATTTCATCTTGTATTATTCATAATAGACCATACATAATATATCTTTTAAGAAAACATTGTTAAGTAACTTCTAAAAATTTAAAAATATACAGTTTTCATTAAAAATAAAGATGATGGACTATGCTAGACTTGCGTGAATCACATTGTACAGTTAAATTTGTGTTTAAAAAAGCACATTTATATATTATTATAAAAGTCGACGGGACTCAGAATTTCGATTTTTATCGATAGGAGCCTCTGATCAAAAGATTTCGAATTTTTACCGTCGAGTTGATACACGTTTAAAATTGATTTCGTGTGCGTAACTGACATTCAAAATCACCGGTCGCTTCAAGCGTTGTTTCTGAGAGAACGGTTCATTCTACACAAAAAGCGTTAATAAAAATTTCTGTTCAAAATTATCCCAGATACATTTTTTATTTAAAACTTTTTTTTCTTCTACGTACAGAATCTTGATAAATCGATTTTTACTGCGGTTTTCCTCTGCGAGGGGGGTTTTAGGGGGAAGCCGGAGGTAGGAGTGGTAAACTTTTTTTGCATATTTTGCTGTCCCAAAATTGATTTTCTCAGCAAAATGAAGCTTGTTCGTATGATTTTTAGAGGTTCAGTGGCATTTTCGTCTCGGACGACTGGAGTAATTAGTGAGTTTTATTTGTTTGTCTCGTGATTCAAAGTTCACAGGCTTATGCAGCTAATTCCATTTCAGAATATTCATTCAGACCCTTGAGGATTATTTAATATGTATTTCAAAGAGTACATAAGGGGCCATATTTTTGTAGGGCCTTGGAAAAAAATATCTTGAATTCTCTAGGTTTTCAGGGCTAATTTTCGGTTTGAATATTGAATTATTCATTTTCTTCCACCTATAACTATCGTTGGACACGATAGAAATTAGTATATCCGCCTTTAATAATAAAAAACAGACTAGTTCTTAAAAAAATTCAAATTTTCACACTCATGGTTCTTCGCCTTCTAAAGACTATCGTTAGATTTATAGTGGACAAAGGGCTCTAAAATTCCGATTACCTAAAAGGTAGGCCTATGCGAATTTACTAATCATCAATTCATTGAATATATGAAAAAAAAATCATTTTTAAGCGCTTTTTGGCCTATTCGCACCACTCTGCGATCGGCAATTTTGAATGTCAGTTAGGAGCGCGAAATCAACTTTTTAAATAAAGTTTTTATTAATTCGAAGGTAAAAAATGCCATAGCAGCCAGTGTTTACTCCTGGTTGTCATTTACGGTTCACGAGTATGGATACATTTGCATACACAATACAGCAAAGGAAGCAATTACGGAGAAAGTGAAAAACGAGTAATAACGCTAAACTACGATTGAAAATAACGTTGACGTCATAACCATTCAAGAAACTCACGCACCATCGGAAACCGAGCTTCTTAAGAGGGTTAAAATTCCGGGATATAGCATGATTTGAGCCACTTACAGCAATGTTTATGGCACTGCAACTTACGTGCATAACAGTATACAAAATGCTAAGATGACGGACTGCAGCTGCGAAAATAATGTGTCCATAGTCTCTACAGAAGTGAATGGCGTAATCATAAAAAACATCTACAAACCACCATTAACTAAATGGCCAGGAGATGTAATAAAAGCTGTACCAACCTACAGTTTACATTGGGGACTTTAACAGTCACCACAACAAATGGGGATATGGAAACAATGATGAAAATGGGGAGAAACTACTGGAGTGGGCCGAAGAAAATAATATTCACCTTAGGGCTACAACCTAAAGGCTACAACCCTGATCTATGCTGGGTTTCCACTAACTCACAGATGCAACCACTCCCAAGCTCTCGAACTGTACTTCCCAGTTTCCCTCACAGCCAACATCGACCTGTCATAATCGAACTAGGCATACAAATTCCTATCGTTGAATCCACGCCGAGACCCCGTTGGAATTTTAACAAAGGAAATTGGCCCGAATTCACCAAAGAGCTGGACACCTGCATTCGCTTCATTGACCCAAAGGCCAACAACTATCAACGTTTTTTAGGAATGGTTATCTCTATCGCCAAAAAACATATCCCCCGAGGTTTCCGAAAGGAGTACATCCCAGGCTGGACGGAAGAAAGCCAAAAACTATATGACGAATTTTTGAAATCAGAAGATCCCGAAATTGGTGACAACTTACTGAAGTCACTGGACTTAACAAGACTTCATAAATGGAAGTCTACCGTAAAACATATTGATTTCTCACGTTCCAGTCGAAAGGCATGGGGACTGATCCGCAAACTGGGCGAAGCAAGCAGAGCGCAACACTTAAACAAATCAACAATTGAGCCAAATAAAATAGCCAATAGAATAATTGAGAACTCCCGAGCTCCATCTGAGAAAACTCATACATCTACCGTAAAAAGAGCTCTTAAACAACTTAAAGCAAATACTCCCGCAACATCAGAATACTCGTGCCTTCTCATTGGATGAAATAAACGAAGCGCTTAACCAAACTAAAACAGGAAAAGCAGCAGGCTTCGATGGAATGTATCCTGAGTTTATAGTCCACACTGGTACAAAAACACGACAGTGGCTCAAAAAATTCTTTAGCGACATTGTGAATACAGCTGTGCTACCCCCAGAATTCAAAAGAACAAAAATTATCGCAATCCAGAAGCCTGGCAAAGACAACAAGCTGCCTGAAAGTTACCGGCCTATTGCCTTACTCAGTTGCTGTTATAAATTACTAGAACGACTTTTATATAACCGAATATGTAACACCATTGAGGATGCTGTACCAATTTAACAAGCTGGATTTAGAAGAGGACGAAGTTGCTGTGACCAAGTGCTGTCCTTAACTACATTTATTGAAGCTGGCTTTGAAAGACGCGAAAAATCTGCCATAACATTTATAGATCTCACGGCTGCCTATGACACTGTGTGGAGAGAGGGCCTTATTTATAAGCTGATGAAAATCATACCTTGCCTCAAAACTTGTCAGCTGATAAACAATCTACTGACTAACAGACTGTTTCAGGTATATATGAATGATGCACAGAGTAACGTTAGAAAACTTAACAACGGCTTACCTCAAGGCTCAGTGCTAGCTCCTTTATTATTTAACCTTTATACAGCAGATATACCTAAAACAAAATCGAGAAAATTTGCTTATGCTGACGACCTGGCCATTGGCTTCCAAGATAATAGTAAAGAAGCAGGAGAACGAGCTCTAAACGAGGACTTAACTACACCAAGTAACTATTTTAGGAACTGAAATTTACGTCCTAACACAAGCAAAACTGAAACCTGTCTCTTTCACCTGTCGAATCAACTTGCGGGCGATACTCTCAATGTAACTCTAAATGATACAGCTATCAAACAACCCCAAACAACCCCAAATATCTAGGCGTCACACTTGATAGAACACTTACCTTCAAAAGTCATCTTACAAACGCAGCCGGTAAACTAAGAACAAGAAATAACTTAATATCAAAACTTGCTGGAACAACTTGGGGTGCTTCTGCAGATACTCTTCGGACCTCTGCTCTAGCTTTGGTTTTTTCAGTGGCAGAATATTGTGCACCAGTATGGCTAAATAGTGCACATACAAGCAAAATCGATGTCCAACTTAACCAAACCATGAGAATAATCACTGGAACAATAAAACCAACGCCAGTGAGATGGCTGCCTACTCCGAGCAATATTGCTCCACCAGATCTACGCCGTACAGCAGCATTAGTGAGAGAGTACCAGAAAATTGTAGCCAACGTACAATTACCAATACATCAAGATATCCCAGACATCTCAAAAGAGTACCAGCGACTGAGATCTAGAAATCCTCCAATACGGTCTGCCCGAAAAATTGGTAATTCCTATGATATACATAGGCAATGGACAACAAGATGGATGCCAACAGTAGAATCGGACTATATTAAGATATCCACCCCAACTCAGGGTTTCATCGGATCAAATCTGCCCCGGTCCACTTGGGCAAGGCTTAATCGTATACGTTCCGGATATGGTAAATGTGCTGATTCGCTGTTCAGGTGGGGTCGTGCAGAAAGTCCACAGTGCGATTGCGGACAATCTAGACAGACCATAAGCCATTGTGTTTCAGACTGCTTGAATCGTGCCTACCGTGGAAACCTCCAGGACTTTGCGGAATGTTCCCCAGAAGCAATTGAATGGCTATGTAAATTGGACATTAATATTTAGTGTCATTCATTCTATCTTTAGTGTTTAAATAATATATTTAATATATATGTATATATTATTGTATTTGTATATTTATATATTTATATATATATATATATATATATATATATATATATATATATATATATATATATATATATTATCGTACTGTGAAAGTCCATACGCTAAATAAAAATAAAAACTACGATTGTGGAATGAAGAACTACAAACAGCGTAATAAACAAGAAACGCAATGCTTATCTAGAACTCCTACAGAAAAATTCACAAGAAACTAAAGACATAATTACATCAAATCAAAATAGAAATTATGCTAGAGAGCTAACATGGGATAAGTTGTCGATATCGATCATGATATACACAGACGACAGACGCATATGAAGTGATGAAACATTAAAATCATACAGAAAAATCTTTGGCTAATCTGATTGTTATCTAAAAAGACCAATGGATAAACTACTACAAAACACTCTGGCAAAAATAACTACGAACACTTTAGTTAACTAATGACTGTATAGTTTCCAAAACAAAATAGATTCCGAAAAGGACGCTCATGCAGTGGTAATGTATTTATAATCAAAGAATTCATTAAAAAACGCACGGAATTTAACCTTGAAATCCATGTTAATTGCTCTTGCCGTTTGACCCCAGTATAGATTTGCCACAATCCGAATATTCTTGTCGTCAATACCTGTCTTTCGTAGAATAGCTCTGAGTTGATCATGATTGACATTGTCAAATGCTTTTCTAAAATCCATAAAGCACAAGTACATATCCTTATTAACATCTCTACACAAAGAAATATGGAAATCTCCTGACAACGAAACCGTTACCCAGATAGATCACATCCTGATAGATGCAAGACATTCTTCCACTCTCATGGACGTCAGAAGCTACCGAGGTCGAAACATAGAACTACTTTCTTGTAATGATAAAAATCAGAAGAAGAATATCAAACCTAAAGAAGGATAAACATATTGTAACATGTTTAAATAAAACCAGCGGTTTAAATTTATGTAAATCTATTTTCATGCTTACAGTAAGATAATATCTTATCAACTAACTCACTCAATAAGAGCGCCGCATTTATCTAACGAATACCTTATTCTAGAATTATCTGGAGTAGTCGATCTCTATTCTTGCTTGTATGAACGCCGCTTCTCCGTACCTCGGTCGGTAGATCTGGAACATTCGGTTATGTGTCATCAATGACCTGAGATGCAACGGTTATATGGGGTATGTCGAAATTAGCTTTGTCGTTACATCGCCCCCCTGAGGTAGAAATGACAATATATGCTTCTGACAATCTTCCAATCCATATTTTCTAGTGAATGAGCGCAGTGAGTTAGAGCACACCATATTATGTCCTCGTAGCTCGCCCGAGTCCTCGTCTGTATTAGACTTCCTGGTCACGATATACAGCAAAGATCGAGGACCATCTAATCGCAGTACTCTTCCAAGTTTAGGCTGCTGAGTTTTTAACTCGCCCAAGCTACTGAACTACTTATTAAAGATGGACGAGATTCATTTAGTCATCTCCAGGTCTTGGGCACAGTGGACTAGAGTGATATTTTCCGGAACACTAAATAGATCCTTGTTGTTCATTCTTAACTTCACGCGGTCGACATATTCTTCGCTTGCAACATGTTAGGGTCTTGCTTGTACTTTCAGGCCAGACGAGTACATTTAGGGAGGAGCGGTAGGTCATTAGGAATAAATGAAAGTGCTGGTCCCAATCTATTTGATGTTCGGATACAACTTTGGACAGGTGTTTACCTATCGTTCGATTCATCCTCTCGGCCATTCCATCTAGGAATGTAGGTGGTTAGATGGAGTTGAGACCAACTTAGGGATATTAAAAATCAGAAGATGGCAACACGTCGCCAAGTCGCCAGAAACCGAACAGAATGGCGACGAATCTTAGAGCAGGTCAGGATCCACAGAGAATTGTGGAACCAAAGATGATGATGATGATGATTAACGTCTCTACACCGCTGTATGAGCATCTGGAGAGCGAAAACTGCTTCTCTAGTTCCAAATGCTTTCCGAAAGCCAAACTACGATCTATCAATACTTGACTGACATTTATCATATATTCTTTTATGAATGAGCTTCGTGAACGCTTTAGTTATGTGATTGATCAAGCTTATAAGTCAGTATGGATGTAAGGGATAGTGATGCGCAACGTATAGCCTCTCCTATCCAAATGTCAACCTCACCTGCCCGCGTGATGATCTTGATTATGGTCATCCGGTGCATCCTGCTAGATAACAAATGAGGCTCTGACGTCCGAGTGATTGCCGGTATAAACAATCCTCCACTTACTGACCAACGGCTTAGGGCGGATCAGTTGGTGAGTGGTAGGGCATTCTTTGGTCCTGGAGTTGAGAAATCGGCCCCGAAGGTGGATGAATCAACAAATAATGGTCAACGGCATAAGAATGCATAAGACAAAGGGGAACCACTGCATTAACGGCTCATATAGGACCCCCAGGAAAATCACCATAGAATTGACACTGCAATTGCAAACCGTTACTAATCATGGAAAGCGGAGGCCAAGATTCGGTAGGAGAGGAGAAACATATTTATACCACGAGGCCTCTCAGGTCGTAAACATGCGAAAACCTCGTGAAGAAATCCTAAAAATAAAGAAATCTAATTTTAGAATGTGCACAAGGAATGTTAGAAGTCTATTTGTGGCTGGGAAACTTGACAACCCAAATCAAGAAATGAAAAGAATGAAAATAGACCTACTGGAAATCAGCGAAATGAGATGGCCAGAGCCAGGATCATGTAAAAAGGACGGAAGTGTATTATATTATTCCGGTAACAGCACAAAAGACCCGCATCACAAAAATGGTGTAGGTTTATTAGTAACATCAGAACTGAGTAAATATGTGACCAATTTCGTACCAGTCTCGGATAGAATAATATTACTCCAAATAAATACTCAACCATTTAAAAGTAACATACTTCAAATCTATGCCCCGACTGCAGATAGAAAATATGACGATGAACTCGAGAAGTTGTTTGATCAGATCCAAGACATCTTACAGAAACTTAATAAACACGGAATTTTATATATTACAGGCAACTTCAATGCAAAAATTGGAGAGGTCGATGAGGTCAGACTGTAGGTCCTTATGGTCTAGGACAACCTAACGATCGAGGACAGAGATTGTATGAATTTTGTAAAGAAAACGATATGATCATTGCAAACACCTGGTATAAACTACCCAAGCGACGACTGTACACCTGGAAAGCACCATTTGATGATGGCAATAACCCTGAGTCCTCAAGAAATCAAATAGACTATATACTTGTAAATGAGCGTTTCCGAAATGCCGTCAAAAAAGTCACTACATTTCCTGGGGCAGATATTGGATCTGATTATCAACCACTTGTAGCAGATATTAAGCTAAGGTTAAAACGAATTCAGCGACAAAAACCAGAAACCAATGTACTTAACTTTGACGATATAAACATAAAACATAACATTAAAAAAGAATTTAACAATAGAATAAAAAACACCGGAGAACAACTAGAAGATCCAGAAGAACTATGAAGTGAATTTAAAAACCAAGTTAACGAAATCTGCACAAACAATGATTATAGAAAAAACTCAATCAAGAAAAATAAATGGACGACAGACGACATCTTGAAATTAATGGAACAACGTTGACTGATAAAATCTAATGAAGCAGAACATAGGACACCTGCAGAGAAGAATAAAAAAGGAGATCGAATTAGTCAAAGAAAAATGGATGAGAGAAAGGTGCGACAAAATGGAAGATGTAATATCTAAACACGACTTATTTAATGTGCACAAAAAACTAAAAAAAGTGAGTAACATATTAACATCAGAGTAAGAAGTAGTAGCATCAACTGAGTTGCTGAAACTAATAAAGGATGGTTACATAAAACTAGCAGTACTTTTATGTTATCATCCTTTATGGTACGTTATGTGAAGAATACTTCACAACAGAATTAGACGCAAATGCGAAGAAGATCTCGAAGATACCCAATTTGGTTTTAGAAATGCTACGGGAACCAGGGAGGCACTTTTTGCGCTTAACATCCTATTACAAAAATGCCGTGATCAAAGAAAAGATGTATTTGCATGTTTCGTGGACTTCGAAAAGGCATTCGATAAGTACAGCATGTAAAATTAATGCAAATACTGAAAAATATCGGAATAGATGACAAGGATGAACACTACACCGATGAAGTCTCCATACAACGAGGAGTCAGACAAGATTGCATTTTGTCGCCAACATTGTTCAATGTTTACTCGGACCAGTTATTTAAAAATTCACTTGAGAGACAACCATAGGGAATAAAAATCAACGGGGAACTACTCAATGTGATTAGATATACAGACGATACAGTTATTCTGTCAGATAATATTGAAGGTCTCCAAATTCTGCTTGATCGTATTCAAGAGGTAGGAGAGGAAATGGGCATTAAAATAAACTCGAACAAAACCAAATTTTTAGTATTTAGTCGTGACCTACATCCCGATGCACAGCTTCAATTAAACGGAGTCCAAGTTGAGAAAGTTCACAAAATGACATATTTGGGAACTGTGATATATATATATATATATATATATATATATATATATATATATATATATATATATATATATAAGCGGGGATCCTACAGCTTCTGCCGCTTCCCGCATTTCGATCGTCATCTTTTTCTATCTCTCCAGGTGTCTTCATCAATAGCTCTATCTTTCATGGTTTCCATAACACCTTGTATCCAAGACTTGGCTGGTCTTCCTCGTTTCCTTGTATTACTTGGATTGTATTCCATAGCTCTTTTTGGCCATCTGTTGTCGTCCATCCTCTGTACGTGTCCATACCATATTAACTGTCTAGTTTATATTCTTTCAGAAGTTGTATGTACTATATCTGTTTTTCTTCTAATTTCAGAATTAGGTATACGTTCTACTCTTGATATACGGCAAGCTCTTCTTAGGTAGTCCATTTCAACCGTGTCAACTTTTTTCTTTCCTTTTACTGTCATTTGCCAACATTCTGCTCCATATGTAAGAATGGGCTCTACAATTACTTTGTAGATAGTCATTTTAGTTCTCATAGTAGCTTTGTTGGACCAAAGTATCGAATTCAGAATTTGAACACTCTTCCTGCCTTGTTGCACTCTATAGTCTATATCTCGTTCCGTTGTTCCTTTACTGCAGATAATACTTCCCAAATATTTGTATTCGTAGCACCTTTTCATTTGTCTAATTTCCAAATCCGGGTCTTCGTCTTCATTGCCTATTCGCATATATTCTGTTTTAGACATATTCATACTCATCCCCCATTTTTCGTATTCATCTTTGAGCTTTCTAAGCATATAATCTGCATCTTCTTCACAGCTTGCAATTAGTACTTGATCATCTGCAAAGAACAGCGTTGTCAGATAATGGTTGTTAAGCTTCAACCCCATTCCCGCACATTTTTGTCTCCACTGGTGCAGTGCTTCTTGGATATATATTTTGAATAGGGTGGGGGAAAGACAACATCCTTGTCTCAAGCCTTTCGTTACTGTAAATACCCTTGAGAAAGTATTTCCTGTTTTTACAGTGCTTTGAGGACATTTATAGATGTTCAGTATTGCTTTTAGATATGTTTTACTAAGGTCCGTTTTCGTCAAGACACTAAATAAGAGTTTTAAAGGAACTGTATCATAAGCCTTCTCCAGATCTATAAATACCAGATGCGTAGGGAGGTTTCGAGCTGTTCGTTTTTCAATTACTTGTTGCAGGGTAAATGTGTTGCCCACGCACGATCTTCCTGCTCTGAAGCCGTTTTGTTCTTCAATTTCTTTATACTCCTCTTCTATTCTTCTTTTCAATATACGACCATATAACCTTCCCAGCGAGCTAGTTACGCTAATGCCTCTATAATTTCCGCATTCTTTTCTGTCTCCCTTTTTATAAATGGGGCTAATGTGGGCCAAATTCCAATCGTCTGGAATCGTTTGGCCTTCAATTAAGCATTTATTAAAAATATTCACTATGCTTTCCAAAAGAGCATCCGGTCCATGTTTCACCAACTCGATGGGAATGTCTCCAGGCCCGGGTGCTTTTCCATTTTTCATTTGTTTCAATTCTTTTTTCAGTTCTTCTTTGTTTATCTTATGCACCTCTGAGTTTTCTGTCATTGAGATATGGTCAGGTCTTTCCATAAATTCGTGCCTACTTTCTGTTAATAGCGTTTCGTAATATTTTTCCCACTTTTTATTTTGAATCAGGTTTATATTTCCCTCATCTTTTCTTTCTTTTCTAATACTTTTTATGAATTTCCAAGCTTGTGTCACTTTGGTTCCTCCTAAGCATCGGTCCATCTCTTCGCATTTCTCTTCTTACATTTCGTTTTTTCTTTTAGTGACTTCCTTCTTTGCTTCCCTGTTGAGTCTGCTGTAAATTCTGCGGTCTTCTGAGTCTTTCGTGGATAGCCATGTTTGATAATCTTTTTTTTGGCTTTAATTAATTTTCCTACTTCTTCGTTCCACCACTCAGGATTTTTTCTTTTGTCAGCTTCTTCGTACCCCAATGCCTCTTTGGCCGCCTGATGAATGCAATTTTTTATATCTTGATATTCTTTTTCGGCTGTTTCTCTTCGAGTTAAGTGAGTTAGTTTTGAGGCTAGTCTAAGTTTGTAGAGGAATTGTACTGATTCTTGTTTGAGGCTATCAATATTATATCTTATCTTTGTGGAAGCTGCTACCTTCTCCTGTTCAATTTTGTTCTTGTTTACTTTCCTGTAGTGTATGGTTATTTTTGCGACCACCATATAGTGGTCAGATCCGCATTCGGCACCACGATACACCCTTACGTCATTTGTTTGGAGCCTTTTGTTTTCTGGTTGGATGAGATAGTCGATTATAGATTTTATCTTTTTCTTTGGTTGTTCCCAGGTAAATTTATGTATATCTTTGTGCTGATAAAATCCATTCATTATTTTAAGCTGTAATGTTTCACAAAGATCAATGAGTCGCTCTCCGTTGTTGTTTATTTTGTCTTCACCATATCTTCCTACCACATTGTCTTGTAATTTTTTGCCTACCCGAGCATTGAAATCTCCTAATAGGCATATTTATTTGGATCGGTTTACATGGGTCAATACGTCAAGCAATTTGTCATAGAATTCATCCTTAACTTTTGTATCAGAATCGTCACTAGGAGCATATACTCCTATTATAACTATCGTCTCCCCATGTTTCTCAAGATCCATCATAATGATCTGCTCGTCTATCTCTTCCCAACTCTTGATATTGTTTTTGAGTTTTGTATGCACGGCTATAGACATACCTCTTTTTGCTCTTAATGATTTTTCAACTCCACTGTATAAATGAATATAGTCGTTCTTGATTTCATTTCCCTTTCCTTTCTTTTTTGTTTCTGTAAGAACGCATATGTCTATTTGTTGTCGTTCTAATTCTTGAAAAACTTCAGTTTCCTTGGTTCTTAGACCTTGTACATTCCATGTGGCTAATCTCATAGTCCTTTTTCGTAGCAGTCGTTTTCTTTTGTTTCCGTCCTTATTCCGAGGCTCTTGATCGAAATTTTTAGCAAATAACTTTTTTCTAGAAGAAGGGGTGCTGGCCCATCGTTCAAACCCCCAGACTTTAAGGACCAGGATTTGTGAAGAGTATGTAGTAGGAGTAAATGTAGTGACCCGTCTGCCCTCGGAAACCTAATAGCCATTCGGGGTCGGAAAAAAACGAGAGTTAGCCAAGAGAGGCTGATAGGAAAGATTAAAGACATTTTACTCAAGACAAGTTGAAACAGAGTAAAATGTGAAGGCCCTTATGATCCGCCAGGTGCGTTTCATAAGCGTATGAGTATTGATACAATTTGTGTTCCCGCTCACACCTCGGGGTGTTGACTACAGACTGTATGGCTCGTCCAGCATGCCATAGCATGGAGGATAGGGTACACGTCATTTATACAATGTAGATACCCCAGCTCCATGGCCTGACCCTTGATAACGGAACTGTGATAACGGAACAAATAGATCCAGACATAGAAATAAAACGTATAATAGCAATGACTAAAACTACTTTTATGAAAATGAAGTCATTTCTTTGCAATAATGATCTCAGTTTAGAACTAAGACAAAGAATGGTTAAGTGCTATATTTGGTCCGCACTTTTGTATAGTGCAGAAGTGTGGACGCTAAATTTTTTTAAAACCTTCTTTGGTTTTTCGAATTTTGTTTTTATGATTTTATCGTATTATCCTTAGCAATTCTTATCTCGTGCATAAGTATTTATATTCATGGAGTTGTTCTATTTCCTCTCTATCTATCCGTAAATAATTACTCCCTAGCAGATTGGTAGAGAATTTGGTTTTTTGAAAATTGATATGCAGGCTAACGTTAATCGCTGCTTCCCTCAATTCTGCTAACATTTTTGAGAATTACCTTGATTGTCAGTGATTGAGACATTATCATCAGCATAACAGATGTGATTACACTATTTCATCATCGTTATTCACACCAATACTATCCCATTTTAGATTTTTAAAACCGTAATCTAACACTGCCGTAAATAGTTTAGGAGATATGGTATTTCCTTGTCTCACTCCTCTTTGTATCTGTTACTTATCTGTCTATTCGTGGAGTTTTACGTCTGCTGAAATCGACAAAAGTTAGTATGAGTGTTCTATTATATTCCACTGATCGCTCTATCAACACTAATAATAGACAAACAGACGGAGATCGAAAGGTGGAATGTGGCGAAGCTGGAAGAAGAAGTAGAGGAAGACAATATCAACTTGAAATAAGAAATAGGTTGTTAGATCAGCAATGGCACTGTAGAAAAAGAACTATTACAGAAGAAGCAGAGAAATCTAACCAAAGAAACAAGAAAACAAAAAAGAAAAAATGAAAGAATCCATCACATGAAAAACGTATACAATTTAACAGAGAAACAGATAGAGAGAGATAGAGAGAGAGAGAGAGAGAGAGAGAGAGAGAGAGAGTGAGGGAGAGAGAGAGAGCAAGTCGCAGCTAGAAGAACACTAAGCCAAAAAAGAGTCTAATCTACAACAGTAAATTGAAAAGGTAGAAGGATAACATACGTACAACATTCTACAGAAAGGTAAGAGAACATAAGAGAGGCTCTTGTATATTATTTTTCTTCTTAAGCATGTTTGCATCCATTCCTGGACAAAGGTCTCCCCATGAGTTCTTCTCTGTTTTGTGTTATTTGTTGCCAGTTACTCCCCACTTCTGCTTGGATATCATCTAGTCATCGGTTTTGTGGTCTTGTGTATGTATAATGTTTCTCGTCCATCTTTCGTTGTTTTGTTGTGCCATGAATCCTATCTACTCCATTTGATTTGCGCAATTCTTCCAATTACATCTTTTACCTTCGTTCTGCTCGCACGTCCTCATTTCGTTTATATGTTCTCTCAGAGAAACTCTTTACATGGCTCGATGGCCCTTTGTTATTCTTAATCAGTTGGCTGATAACTCTGTGTCATGGTATCCATTCCATACGTCATAACTGATACTACTGTAGAATACAACTGTTGAATACCCTTTTCTTTAAATTTATTGGTATTTGTTTTTCGATACAACAGTGAGTCTTCTACTGCTGTTCAAGTTATTCTGATACTTTTATTTATCTCTGCCATTTGATTCTGTTTGCCTAGTTTGATCATGTGACATAGGATTATATATATATATATATATATATATATATATATATATATATATATATATATATATATATATATATATATATATATATATATATATACTCTTCGACATTTTCGATATGACTTATAAAATATACGGATCTTATATAAGTAATTTCGAGAGAGATAAATACGTGGACACCCAATGGAAACATGGGCTGAATATTTTGAAGAACTCGTAACTGTCCACAAACCTTACTGATGAAAAAGATGACAACAATGAAAATGATGAAACCAACGGGAAAAATGAGTATCAAATGATCGAAATAGAAATACCCCACTAAGCCTAGAAGAAATTAGAAATGCTATAAAACCACTTAAAAACGATCAATCACCTGATTTCGGCACTATTGATACCGAATTAATTAAAAAAGGCAGTCATCAATTTATACGTAAAATCCATTAATTAATAGAAAAGGCCGGTCAACAAGAAATAATGCTGAAGAATGGAGTTGCAGTATTATTGTCCCAATACATAAGAAAGGAAAAAAGGAATCATGCATGAACTATAGAAGAATTTCAAAAATCAATACTATGTATAATATAACATATTGGCTTCGATATTGCTAAAAAGATTACTACGCCGAAGAAATATTTGGTGATTACCAGTGTAGCTTCAGGCCTGGAATATCGACTATTGATCATATATATATATTTAGGGATTCTACAGTATTCACTGCCTTCCCTCGCTCAACCGTTTCCATCTCTCTCTATTGTTCCATTCTCCATCGTTTAGTCCTCTCTTACTATTGATCAAATATTTCCTATTAGACAAATGCTTCTACAATATTGTGAGTATAATCAAGACGTACATCAGATCTTTACAGATTTCAAACAGGCTTATGATTCAATTAATCGTCTAAGATTATGGAATGTAATAGTTGAGCTGGGCATACCTAAGAAACCAGCTGCGGTAACGCAAAAGTGTAAGAGTAACTCCTTTGTACAAATGAGAATAGAAGTGAAAACATCAAATACTGTTCGCGTAAATTCTGGACTGAAATATGGAGATCCGATGTCCCCATTGTTGTTTAACCTGGCCATAGAGTGTCATGAGAAAAGAAAACTGGCACAGTCAACATTAGAAGTTATGTAAGTATATTTTCTCGAGCTTTGAAAAAGCTGCATTAAATGACGGTTTAAAACTAAATGAAGACAAAACAAAATATATGGTAGTTTCAAAACAAGACCTAGAACAAGAACAAGAATGAGACAAAATCTTACTATAAACGATCATAACTTCGAAGTTGTTAAAGAATTTAAATATGTATCTAGGAGCAACAATCATCAATGACAAGAAAGTAGAACGAGAAGTTGAAACGCGAATAATGGCGGGACCTTTCTTTGCAATGCAACATCTAATGAGGTAAAAGCTGCTCTCATGAGGTGTAAAAATCCTGAATAACAAAGCCATAATACGATCAGCAGTCGCGTATGGAAGTGAAATATGGACGCTATCAAAAAAAGAAATAAATAAATTGCTGGTGTGAGAACGTAAAATCATTTAAGTAAGATATGGCCCTTGCAGAGATAACGTGATAAACAAATGGAGGCGCAGACACAAGTTAAAGTCTCTCTTAGGAAAATCTAGTGAGATATATAAAGGCCAACAGACTAAGATGAGCAGGACATGTGATACGCACTAACGAGAATTGCTTTATAAACAATATATTTTGGAAAGGCTAAATGGGAGAAGGTCTCTAGGACGGCCTAGAAAAAGATGGAAATATGCAGTCACAGAATATCTGGAGAAAATGGGAGTGAGACAATCGGAAATAGTGATGATAATTTCTCTATTAAAGTCTTAATTTTTAATCTTGTTTGCAAATGATCGTTTGTCCTGAATCTATTTCTAAATCCAGCCTTCTCGCGAGGTTAATAAAAGTCTAATTTACTGTTTTTGGTTATAGGGTTGAAACACATCAAATCTTTTGAACTTGCAGGATAAATATCAATTTATGGACAGAGAACAACAGTTAAATGCGTAAAATCAATGATTAGTTTCTAACGTAAACAAACCATTGGGAATACCTAGGACCAGAATGTAGTATATTAAATTAAAATATAAAATGTTGGTTAATGGTAGAATTACGAGTATTGTTTTATAAATATAACATTAATTTAATAAATAAAAAAAACATCGATTTGTTTAGAAAGTTTCGTAATACCCTGTATACAATTCATGGAAATAAAGTGTTGTTAGCATGGAAAATTCTGTTAACACTGGATCCATTCGAGATTTAATTGCATGACGTCATTTTTCGACAAACATCATGAACAATAAACATGTTTTGCAGCGGCAAAATGTGAACATAAACAAGCAAATGCGAGAAATGCAGATAGCGATTGCGATAGGTACCGTGTAGGATTCGCAAAGCCAATAAAACGCTGATGACGACAAAAACTCATATTTATTTTTCTCTACTGCTAATTTTTAATCGCATAAGGCAACCTGAGCTCACTGACAAAACAGAAAACTGTAATGTGGACTCTATCATCAAAAGAGAGAGACGCGTTATTCAGTTTTCGAATAGCCCGAACGTAGCAGCAAAGAGCAATGTCTAAGTTATTATCAATTACTGTGACTCAGCCGTTTGCCGGCCCGTCTGGCGATCGCTGCCATGCATAAAACATAGTCTGTCTTTGTCTATTCCGGCATTCGGATCGATCGGCCGACGGGCCGGAGTATGGTTAGGTTGGGTCGCCCGTGCTCCCTACTCTAATAAGTTTCTTGTGGCGCTATCTCTCTCTGGTACACGGTTCCTACTCGTGTGCTTCTTTTTCCTTGACGTCAGTGTTTCACTGGTATCCATAGACGGAGAACCGAAAAGTGATTCACACGGAAAATCATCGATGCCTTGCTTATATATTTACAAATAATGGAATGTCAGATTAGTAACTATCAAGCAGGATAGGATGATGATTCAAGAAATTGCCGTCGTGGCCTGGCTCTTGCATCTTTCGTACTACTTTAGATAAAACATTTTTGCTTTAGATTTTATCGCTTTTCAACTCTTCTATAATTATTAGGTACTAAATAAACGCTATATATTGCATAGTTAAATAATTATTTTCTTACTGGACTGGATATTCCCATTACTTCGGAATTTGGAGCACTTCAACTGTTTTAATAACCACCAATGTTTTTAAAAATCGAACAAAAAATTCTGAAAGAGTGAGGGTACTACTTACCAACAAAATAGATGAGTTAATCTAAAACATATAATTCAAGTGGTAAATAACACTATATTCAAATACAATATTTTGACTTAATACAGTAATAATCGATTTGGAAATGCATGATAGTACAGTTTTTTTCACAACATATCTTTATTTGAGCACAGACCATTTGAATGGGATTAAGTTTCCAATGATGATTTGCTAATCGCAACATTGTAACTTCACGTTCTGCTTCATCTACAGCATACTTCTTGAATTTTTGTGCATGTAATTTACATATCTGTAAAAACACTTATTAAGTACTTCTAGTATAATTAGCATAACTACGACAAATCATAGAAAGATATGATCATGGGATTCGGAAACCAAGATCCTGCAGAGAAGGAAAATCACAAGATAGCAAGGCCATCTCGGTCGCCAACAGAATCCTTGCAAAAAATGTAAAGAAAAACCTTACGATCTGAACATAGAATGTTAAAAAATTATACGATGCAGATAAGACTCATAATGCAATCAAGAGGACGGATAGGTTATCAATAAATCTAATGAGAATAAGCGAAATAAGATGGACCAACCCTGGGCAATGTGAAATTAGTGATCATCACATAATACATTATTCAGGTAACCCCAACGGAAGATATGAAAATAGAATCTTAAATCAAGAAACTGCTAGACATGTTAAAAACTTTGTACTCGTATCAAAAAGAATGCTCCTCCTTCAACTTAATACCTACCCAACTACAACTAACATTATCAAAGTCTATGCTGCTACTACTGACAATCCAGACGACATAATGAATTGTCAAATGACATTCTATATGGAATTATCCAACATCTTAAAAAAATTTCCCAAAAAGGATTTAACTTTGATTATGGTTGAACTAAATTCCAAGATTACTGCTCCAGGCCGCATAGTGAGAAATCAAATAGATTACATTATGATTAATAAAAGATTCTGTAATAGCATAATATCAGACAAGATATATCCAGGAGCCAATATCAGGCTCAGACTAAAGAAGATTCGATGTAGTGTCAATCCAAAATACGATATCAGGCTACTGAATAACCAACATACAGAACAGAGTATAAAACAGTATATACAGATCAACTATAGTTGATTCTACAAGGCAAGATTGAGAGCAGGAGAGGCTCTGAACTCAGACGTATACTCTGGCTGGTCAATCTTAGGAAATGGACTGATCTATAAGATGGGAAGCCAATATGGTCGCCAACATCACTAGAAGATAGGTACCTTTAGAAGAAGAAAACAGAACAACTTAAATACCGTTATTTAAACGGATGTAAAGGACCAGGAGCTTGAAAAGTTACATAGATTTTCACAAGAAATATAAGTGAAATTCCTCAAACCACCAAAAATAAAGAAAAAATCGTGGATGACAAGTGAGAATTTAGATATGATAAAGGAGAGGCGAAAGTTTACAAATCAAAACGAGGTCAAAGCAATCAGAATAGCTAAGGATACACAGCTAAGAGAACAATGTGCGGAAATATAGCTATTGTAACATAAACACGATTCATTCTGCATGTTGAATACCTTTTATGTATTCAATGTATTACGGGGTCGTTCTTTTCTCGTGAGGTATCAAATCAAAATATTTTCTTGATATTATATTTTCCGGCATTCATTTTACGCTATATTGTCTATGAGCCACATTGGCTTCCATTTTTTGCATGATTTTCTCATTCCTTATTCTATTCCTTATAATTTTTTGCTTTAATATTCATTAATTTCTGCTGTGTTCAATTTTTGTTCCATGCTTTCAATAATACTTAGTTCAAATTTTTGGAACCATATATGATACAGCTTTGTCATGGTTTTGTAAAATTTTGTTTTGTTTCTTTTCTGATATTGTTATTCCACTATAACACAAAACCAGAGAATTGAAATGAAACACATGCATTTGTAAGAAGAAATAAAAACGAGTACTTGAAACGCTTCTCAGAAGAACTGAAGCATGATTTTTATGGTTTACAACAGAAATACCTTTTTATAAAAGGTTCAAGAAAAAGAACGGAGAATTATTAGACCCGAAACACATCGAAAAAAATGCCTGGATTGACTCTCTAAAGAAGTTATATACAAAGCATACAAACAGCAGAAATTACCATAAATTTAAATATGGTGGAGCGGCAATGACGGATCAACTAACAACAGTAATTAACAAGATTATAAGAAACAATAAAATATCAGAAGAATGAAGGACAAGCAATCTAATCTTATTATTCAAAAAGGGAGATAACAAAGATGAATAAATCAGCTCATAAACTTAGCAGATGATCAACAAGGTTTCCGTACGGGAAATCGTGTATAGATGCAATATTCGTCATAAAACAGATTACAGAGAAAGCATTAGGATACAATAGACCCGCATTCCTATGTTTGATCGACTTAAAGAAATAATTTGACAGAATAAGACTTAAAGATGTAATACATCTCTTGTTTAAGAAAGATATTATCTGGATATTATAAAAACAATTAAAAACGTTTATCAAAACAATAAGAAGGAAGTCAGTATATATGGACAACCTACGGAACCGATAGAGACAGGCAATGGAATAAGACATTTGGATTCACTACCTACACGTTAATCAATCTACTCATGGATAAAGTCATAACCTTAAATCCCTGTAAAATTCTGGCACTTCCTTTACCTTTCATAAAGAACTTTTACTGCATTTATTAGCTGTTTATCTATAGCATTTTCTTTAAGTACTGTTTAAAGGTTGTTTAATTGTATATTGCTGTAAGCCTTTTTAAGAGAGTGTATACTACTATGCTTCTTGCAAGTTTCTTTTCTAAAATTTGCTTAAGACAGAATAAGTTATCTATAAAAGATCGGCTTGTCCTAAAACCGCTATGTTTCTGATTCTTTCAGAATTTTTCCCTACAGTCTACACAAAGAAGCCAATATGAATAAGAAGAGAAGAAAACATACCAAACAAAGATGAAATAAAACGATACAACGGGTTATCGAAGAAACCGGCAGTACCATATCGTCTCGATCTGAAGTTATCTGTAACTTTGGTGACTATTGGCTTTCAAAATTATATTACTAAAATATATTTCTTCCTGGTAACAAAAGGAATCCATGCCGCAAGTTTTTAAGACTCAGAACCTTTCTTTTTAGAGTTATCATATAGTCAGACAGACAACGAGACGATTGCAAGAAGAGATTATGGAATCCTTAATAAGAATATAAAGTCCATAAAGACGCACTTTCTTTGTGAGCCTTTGAAGTGGTAACTACGTTGAAGTTAATATACTGGTAACTTTTTTTACTTTAATTATTGAAAAAAACATGGCCGTAATGTTACATAAAGTCAAATATAAGTTATTTATGAATGGTTACTAAACCTTGCCTATGAGTGATTTGGAATTCTGTTTGTCGTTCTATCTTAGAAAGTCTATTGTACTTATATATTTTTGATTACATACTTCTGTTATTTAATGTTCAAGGTTAAGAATGTGTTGGCGAAATCCACACCATTCTTGGGGATATCATTTTAGTCTCTCATTGACGATGGCGAGGAGAATTTTTTTGCGTGGTAAACTATCGGCACTCTGCGATAGTTGCTGCAAGCAATTTTAAGCACTACTTAAAACATACCTTGTTAGTCTGAGATTGTGAGTCTTGTTCTGTGTTGAGTCTGTTCTTAGTTCTGAGAGGTATAAACTTATACACCTTATAATAGAGAGCAAGATCGCCGGAAGAAGAGCCCAGGCCGAAGAAGAACATCCTGGTTCCAAAATCTCCGAGAGTGGTATCAAGAGACATCCGCTAATCTGTTTCGAGTTGCCGTAAACACAGTTAATATTGCCAATATAATCGCCAACGTTCGATAATCGGACAGAGTACTAAAAGAAGAAGAAGAAGTTCGTGGCTACTACACGGGGGTAGACTGAGCGAATAAGTTTTCATCGCCTACACGACAGGCCCTTTAAGGATAAGGAAGGTCCTTTCAGTATGTAAGACTATAGGAAAGGTGTGAATAAGATATAACTAAATAAACACCCACAGATTATTTAAGAACATGGGAGCTGCAGCTATATAATTAACTGTAGATTGGTAGATTGAACATATCTACATACAACATACTATCAACTCTGGGGACTATACCTTTGACTATAGTTTTAACTCGTCTTCTTCTTTTTCATATGTTAAATCTATAACCAATGTTTACTGGGTAATATTTCGTTTTATTTGTGATTCCGAAGACCAGCTGTCTTGTCATCTCTTTGGCACTCTTCCTGGGAGCCTTGTTCCTTTTGGTTTTCTATCTCTTAAAATTTTTGCAACTTTATCTTCTCTCATTATCGTTACATGTTGAATCCAATTTCTTCTTCTCAACTGTTCTTAGCATCTACAGCATTTTCTACAGCATCTTCTATCATTTTGTAGCTAATCAGTGGTTTCATAATATTAGTTTGTTCATTATCAAGTTGAATGGACTTCAGTTGTCTTATATTATTCATGTATTTGCTGCTATTCATTATACCTCCTTAATAAGAAGGGTTTGGAGCCGAGAAAAAATTTTTATGCATTTTGTCTTTTGCTTTTTTAATAGCACTTTTACAGTGACATAGAACATTGCAAATATTGTAGTTTTATATTTTCAATAGGTACTTGAAATTCGGGAGGAAGTTCAAAATTTTACTGCAAGATAAATAAGGAATAAAATACTATCATTACGTTGGAATAGTTAAAAAATCTTTCTGATATTCAGGAGTATAATAGTGATAACCTTATTATCTATCTGATAATAAGGATAATCCTATTCCTTAATTCTTTTCTGTCCCCTGACACTATCATATTTTTTTATAATATAAATGGTTGTTGACAATCTTTTATGTAAAAATTAAAATCTAGAACACCATTCCACTATAGTAAAAGGCACCAATATTATCTGACTTATTATTATAGAAGAAATTTTATTAGAAACAGGAAATTATTCCTTTGTTTGTCGTTTAAATTAATTTTCCGTATCAGATAATTACGGCCTGGTAAAAATCTCACCTCTCCGCCCATGTGCACTATACAGTGCTGCTTTCACGGAAAGCTACAACACAGCCGACCCTCCAGTCTATTTCTCTCTACATTCGCCCAGACAAATGACGTTCGCATCGGTCCGACAAACAAAGCCGAAGCCTGCGATTGTTTCTACGGCCAACGCCACTAGTTACATATAACCGTGGAATGGATAATTTCGAAACTTCTACTCTGTATTTCAAGCATAATAATGGAAATAAGATAATCAAAATTTGCGCGTACTATATGAAGCTTCTACAAAAATACGTTGGCCGTTAGTACTTCTTAAGTAACGTTGGTAGGGACATAATACCTATTCCCTTTTCAGATCACAAGAAGGTGTGTACATAAATATATCGTCAGTTTTAGTCTGACAACTCAGTTGTGCTACCCTTGCTCCAAATTATTTTGTGAAAATGGCAAACAAAAGAAAGTGGTTATCATTAGAAGAAAAAATTGCAGTTATCGATGAGTTTGAGAAAACAAAAAAAAGTACTCGGACACTCTCAAAGCAATTTAATGTGGGGAGGACGCAGATCTGTAGCATTTTGAAAGGTAAAGAGGACATTTATCAATCGTGGAGAAAAAACGCCTGCAATCCTAATTCGAAAAGGAAAGTGAAAAAAGAAGTTGCTGAAATTGATTCGGCAGTTTATGAGTGGTTCTGTGATGTTAGAAATCAAAACATTCCTGTGTCGGGTCCCATGATTCAAGCAAAGGCGATGGAAGTCGCTAAAACTTTGGGGTGCAATAAAGATGATTTTAAAGCTTCGAACGGCTGGTTGTATAAATTTAAAGTTCGAAATAATATCCAAAATTCGACTAAACTGAAAATAGAGGGAAACTGTTTCCTTAAGACTAGCTTGACACATAACAACGATGACCAGGAACAAGCAGAAGAACTAATTTGCGAACCAGATAAGGAAGGCCACATACAAAGTATCCAAAGTTCGACTAAACCGAAAATAGAGGGAAACTGTTTCCTCAAGACTAGCTTTACCCATAACAATGATGAACAGGAACAGCCAGAAGAACTAATTTGTGAACCAGATAAAGAAGGCCATATACAAAGTATTCAAAGTTCGAATAAACCCAAAACAGAGGGAAATTGGTTCCTTAAGACTAGCTTTACACATAACAATGATGAACAAGAACAACCAGAAAAAGTAATTTGCGAACCAGCTAAGGAAGGCCACATACAAAGAAAGTGGTTATCATTAGAAGAAAAAATTGCAGTTATCGATGAGTTTGAAAAAACAAAAAAAAGTACCCGGGCACTTTCAAAGCAATTTAACGTGGGGAAGACACAGATCTGTACCATTTTGAAATATAAAGAGGCACTTTATAAATCGTGGAGAGAAAACGGTTGCAATCCTAATTCGAAAAAGAAAGTGAAAAAAGAAGTTGCTGAAATTGATTCGGCGGTTTATGAGTGGTTCTGTGCTGTTAGAAATCAAAACATGCCTGTGTCGGGTCCCATGATGCAAGCAAAAGCTATTGAAGTCGCTAAAACTTTGGGGTGCAATAAAGATGATTTCAAAGCTTCTAACGGCTGGTTGTATCAATTTAAAATTCGAAATAACATCCAAAGTTCGACTAAACCGAAAATAGAGGGAAAATGTTTCCTCAAGACTAATTTTACATATAACAATGATGAACAGGAACAATCCGAAGAACTAATTTGCGAACCAGATAAGGAAGGCCACATACAAGCGTTGTGCCCTGATATTCCAGGACAACATTTTTTATCGGTGGAAAGACATAAAGTGGTTGCCGATAATGGATCCATTATACACAGCAAAACATCAAACGAAGATACAGTTGATTCATTGGACGAAGAAGAAAAAAACGATTCAGAAGAAAATAAAGAACGTCCAAAAAATTATACAGAGGCAATCGGGTTATTAACGCAATTGATTAATTTTTGCAAAAACGAAGGTGAATCAGATAATTTGCTTCTTTTAAACAACGTCAAAGCAAACTTTGAAAATTCTTTAGTTTTAAAAAAGGAAAATTGTATTTAAACCAAAATAAGTGACTTTTTGCAATAATGATAATAAATATGTAGAAAATAAAAAACTAAAAAAATACAAAAAAAATAAAAAAATAAAAAAACAAAAAAATATTTTTAAACATACCAGCTTAACAATAAAGTTGGCCGTCCTAAGTCGGCATAAAATGTGAAGGGAAATATTTTTTTGTTGACCTGTGACTAGCGATCACCTCTCTAACGACAAATTTTTCTCAAATAATTATTTTTTTCGATTTTTTATTTGTCAACTATTTTTTGTTTTTCTATTTTTCTTCTGAAAATGGTTGGCGCTCAACTCTTCTATCAACTAAAATTCGTATTTAATCTTTATTTTTTAGTTCTAATTCGACTTGATTCGATTCTACACTTCATTATGTTCTATGCCATAGACATAATATAAAATATCTATGACGTTTATGCCCTACTCCAAGCGACAAAATATATTTGTCAGTTGGCAACTCTGTTATGTCATGTCAGTTTTCGCTTCAATAAAAAAAAATGTTTTTATGTGCATTTGATATCTATTTAAAGCGAAATTCTGCTCATACATTCATTTATATATTTAAATCTCTCCTGGGATGAGTACATTTTGATATCCTTCCATATTTGTAGTTGATAATTTTTTATATTTTTCGTATGAATATTCTTTTTGACTTCGTTTTTATATATAACCTCCAAACCACATTATTAATGTATGCATGTAGCAGCTAGAATCTTTATTGTAATTTAACTAATTTGTTTTATATTCTTTTAATCTTTGCTACCTGCTTTTTTTCTATATGTTTGTTAATCTAGCAAGGAAATGTTTGAAATTTTATGCAGTCGCTAACACAAGGTCTCTCATTTTAGTTTTTTATTCTTGTTAATTTTTTTATTGTCCATCTTTTGGTGGGATATACCCTAACCACATGGATGAAACTTCCTGAGCCTCGTGGTACCACACAGAGACTTCTCGAACCACATGGTCGACCATGGAATAAAAACTACTATGCAAAACTCAGCGGCTATCTGAAAATAGATATATGCATATGCATTCAACCAGCATCTAAATTTAGCTACATCCAAGCCCTCATCTGACGCCAACAACTACGTATAACAAGTGATCTAACTGTGTGAAGCGTACCATCCAGACACCTGCATGCAGCCAACAATACATACAACAACGCCATAAGCGTTCGTAGGCTTTAGATAATATTTTTTTACGTTGAATAACTGGTTAACAGCAGCCCGTCCTGTCCTGAATCTGGCCTGGTATTCTCCTATGAGTTGTAAATATCTTATGGATGTATGTACCTTATAGTCCACAGAGAGTTAGGATATGCCTCTGCAGTTTTTACCTTCCTTCTTGTGAATTGGGTATATAATTACTTTTTTCTAGTTTCCTGGAATTTCTTCTGTGTTCTACACCTCTGTTATTAGTTAGTGCATGAAGTTTGTTTATTAGTGTGTCTCCTTCACTTTTGAAAATTTCGACTGGTGTGTTACTAACATCTGAGGTTTTATTATTCTTTAGTGCTTTAATGGCATCCACTTTTTCCTATATTATGTGTGGGTATATTAATTCGTAGTCTTGGTACTGATCTTTTTTATCTACAGTTCCGCTACTACGTGGGACGTGTTTTATTTGCTTTTGTGGTTGCATCGTCACATTATTTGTCCTTCACTATTCCTAGAAAGATTTTTACGTCGTGATTTATATCTTAATCTGCGTTGTTTCAGTTATTTATATTCTTCTCTAGTATTACCTTGATTAAAATCTACCTTCATTTTTAGTATTTGGTCGTTTTCGTCTCTCCTCCTCTTTCTTCTGCATATTTTGTCTGTCTTTCTTCGTTCTTCTTTAAAGTTTTCGTGCTCTTCTCGTAATTTTTTCGGGTGTACTGTACGTATAGTTCATTTCCTTTGTTTACTGCTTGCTTACTTTTTCATCAAACCATAGCACTATTGTTTGACCCTTTTTAATTCCTAACTCATTTTTAGCCGTTTTCACTGTTAACCTCTTAATCTTTTTTCATTTTTTTTCTTATTCCATTCTTCTTCTATTGGCTCCTCTATCTATTGTTTTAGGAACTCTTTATTCACCTCTTTTCTATTTCTGGATTTTCAGTTTGTCATGGTTTAATTTTTCGGATTGTAGATGGTGGTTCTTCTCTTATCCATTTATACGGCATCTAAATTTTATTTACAATAGGTTATATATATATATATATATATATATATATATATATATATATATATATATATATATATATATATAGTAAACTCTTAAATATTGGGGAAATCTGCAAGAAAGACTCTAATGTGTATCAATTATTTCGCCGAACGTTTTCGCCAAAGAGAATTAATTTGGCTTCTTCAGGGCTGAAAGAGAATAAATTATAATTAGCTACCATATATTATCTATTAAAACATTATTGATCTTACCGTAACTTAGAATTGTAGAGTTAGAATATTAAAAAACTTTGCTAGTAACATAGTGGTGTTTTTTGTTACTATGTGCAAAAAAAGTTTTTTTTTAAGGTTTGAAATGTATGGTAGCTTTGAACTTGACACGTAAAGGCTTACCCAAGGTTAATCGAAAAACCCAATGTAACTACATTTAAAAGGAGGTAATTCTTTGAATTGTCGGTAATAACTAAATTTTTGATTTTTAGAAAGTTTAAAAGTGAGGTTCTGTTTTAGCCAGAACGCAAGCGCTGACAACTTCATTAGTTCTTATGAATCTTTATGTCGTTAAGGTTCATTGGTAAAAACGAATGAATTTAAATCCCAGTATAGGGAAATATTATTTTGATTTTCTTTATTTAATTATATTCTATTGTTCATGTATTATTGCATCTTATTGAGATGTATCTAAGAAAAGCAAGGGAATGTTATATATTTTTTTGTTAATGAAAATTAATTATAAAGGTATGTTAGTTTTTAATGAAAATATAATTAATTTTCATTAACAAAAAAATATATAACATTCCCTTGCTTTTCTTAGATACATCTCAATAAGATGCAATAATACATGAACAATAGAATATAATTAAATAAAGAAAATCAAAATAATATTTCCCTATACTGGGATTTAAATTCATTCGTTTTTACCAATGAACCTTAACGACATAAAGATTCATAAGAACTAATGAAGTTGTCAGCGCTTGCGTTCTGGCTAAAACAGAACCTCACTTTTAAACTTTCTAAAAATCAAAAATTTAGTTATTGCCGACAATTCAAAGAATTACCTCCTTTTAAATGTAGTTACATTGGGTTTTTCGATTAACCTTGGGTAAGCCTTTACGTGTCAAGTTCAAAGCTACCATACATTTCAAACCTTAAAAAAAACTTTTTTTGCACATAGTAACAAAAAACACCACTATGTTACTAGCAAAGTTTTTTAATATTCTAACTCTACAATTCTAAGTTACGGTAAGATCAATAATGTTTTAATAGATAATATATGGTAGCTAATTATAATTTATTCTCTTTCAGCCCTGAAGAAGCCAAATTAATTCTCTTTGGCGAAAACGTTCGGCGAAACAATTGATACACATTAGAGTCTTTCTTGCAGATTTCCCCAATATTTAAGAGTTTACTATTTAACTAATCTGCAAAGATTAAATTTCTTTTCTCTCTCTCTCTATATATATATATATATATATATATATATATATATATATATATATATATATATATATATATATATATATATATATATATATATATATATATATATACAGTAGACTCCCTCTATAACGAGAACTGAAATGGCAGACTAATTACCTCGTTATAAGCGGATCTCGTTATATCCAACAACAATAATACTGTGCATATATATGAATATGTAGTTTTTTAAAACATTGACTTTCTATAGTGAAGCCATTCGGAACAATATAAGATGCTAATAAATATTGTTTGAATGGCGTTATTGTCAATGAAATATATTAAAACAAAAAAGAGTTGTTTACTTTTATTGTCAATGATATACGTTAAAACAAAAAATTTGTATTCTGTAAATCTTTATAAAGCGTATTTTCAAGAATAACATAAACTACTGCTTTTGCAATGGGAAGAACACTGTCATTTTTGACTGCTTTAAATTGTCCAGTATTCTATCTATCATATTTTGTAAAGATGTGAAACAGTTTTATGCTTCTTCATTTGCGTTATGTCTTTGGATAAAGTTTCTGACAACCTTTAAAACACTTTGAACATCTTGTCTATGAGGACCTATATTAGGTGTGAATGGTCAATCCCCTACAATACAATGACACTTGTGAATCATAAATTGTAAATTTCCAACTAAGAATCATAAATTGTAAGAAGTTTATTGCGGGCGGCGCAGTGAAAAAGGGTATTTATTTATAGCTACGGCCAAAACGTAAAAAACACTTTTTTCAATCTTATTTTATCTCGTTATAACCAAATTTACTACGCTATAGAGGGTTATAGTTCAATAGAAATTGCACGGGACATCTAATGTACCTCGTTATAAGCGAAACCTCGTAATAACCGTGTTTGTTATAGAGGGAGTATACTGTATATATATATATATATATATATATATATATATATATATATATATATATATATATATATATATATTGTTATGGATCAGTTTATCGATCAGAAATAGAATAAAGAGTTTTTTTATTATTTTAATATACCGCGGGCATATAAGTTAAAATACAACCCTGTACTTATTTGTAATAGTTAGAATAAGAGAAGACATTGTTCCGTGACGGAACAGTTTTTCCTTGAAAGACTGAGTGAATAGTGAAAGGACAATGGAACCCGTATAATTTTATAGATTTAAGAATAAACTTGTAATTGTATTTTGGGGTGGGCTTTTTTCGAAAGTAAATAAGAATTAGATTTAGATATGAGATAACAAGAATTTGGAAACTTATTTCTGTTGAAAAACTCAAAATTGTTACTGATTTCTGAAAAGTAATTTGAGTGAAAGTGGTTTATTTGTTTTAAATATTATGTTGGAAATTTTCTAAATCGAAAATAAGTGGGAAAGATGAATGCTTATGATTGGTTAAAAAGGAATGATGGGGAATGAGAGAGTTGAGAAGGTTGTCTGGGGAGATTGAAAAGTTTTATTATGTTACCGGCAGACCAGAAGAGAAGACGTGTTTTCGTGTAGTCAATCTGAGTACCAGTGTTTTCGTTTGTTAGTGAAAAAGGTGGAAGCTGAGAGCAGATCAAAATCGAGAAGATTAATACCTCTTTTGAGTCTGCATAGTCCACGAGATATAATTGAGAAAGAAGGGAGAATTTGTGAATAAAGAGTACCGGTCAAAAGAGGCTTGGGCTTGTGTTTTCGGAGGAGTAGTTTGCTGGTATGCGGTTTGGATCGATGCTGAGAACGGGAAAGATTTGATGGTAGCCGGACATAATCAATCAAGGAAGGAACTGTGGTTTGATCGAGAGGAGACATCATTGGTGTAAAAAAAATAAAGGTCAGTCAAATAATTTGAATAAAAGAAAACTTTAAGATATTCTAAAGATAAAATCAAATATAAGCATACGAACTAAGATTCCAAGTTTCAAAGAGTTAATTTTTTGTGAATAAATTATATTTTTATATGGTCATTTTTTTTGTAGATATTATTATAAAACAGATCAATAGATAGTTTGTAATTAAAATTAAATTTAGAGTATAGAAGTTCGTTGGGAAAGATAATTGCCCACAAAAGTTATTTATTAATATTCATCGTATTGCTTATTGAAAATAAATAATAATTTGTGTGCATATTTATGTTGTTTTAATGTTAGTTCCGTTTCCTGTTCTATCCCGATTATGAGCAACTAGGAGATACTGAACCCACTAGAAGAGATATATAAAGTAAACTGATTAAAGTAAAATTAAGAAGGCACCCTGAGAATTTTTAATAGTAATTGATTTGTATGACTCTGCATAAATTAGTGAATTAATTAATTAAATAATTGGATTAATTACATTAGTGTTAATTAATAATAAAACATCATAAAGCAGATCACAACAACATGGCGAGCCAACGTGGGGCTTAAAAGTATCTCTAGTTGTGAATTTGAAGGATCAGAAACGGAAAACAGGTGATTGAGAGAATTTATTTGCCCGTCGGAAAGAATTTGATATATTTATTTGAAAATTTATGAAATATTATTTGAGTTATTTTATCTAGGTAAAATTTTACATTTATTCTATTTTTGATTGATTTAATTTTTTGATGATTTTAAAATTTATGTGATAAATTGATAATATTTGGGGAAAGAAAAATTTGTGTATATACAGCAGACCGGGTATTTTCGAATTTTATATCAGGCGGGGATAAAACTCAAATACATGTCGACCACAAGGAGTCAAAGCAAAACGCAAGAAAGGAAAGAGGATAAGATAGAAGAGGAAACAATTATTGATGAAGGATCGGATAATGAAGGAAATGCTACAATAATGGAGGAAAGAAAAGAAACAGGGATGCTGGAAAAATTATTAGCAATGATGCAAATACAGACACAAACAATAGAGAAAAATCAACAAGAAACATCACTAAAAATGGATAAAACAAAACAGACAATGGAAGAAAACCAACGGGAAACAAGGCAAGCAATAGAACTAAATAACAGAAATATAAAGCAGCGTTTGGAAAACTATGAACAAAAATTAGAAGAAAATGATAGGAAAATGGAAAAGCGTTTGGACAAATATGAAAATGAGGTAAAAGTCTGTTTAGAAAAAGTCAGAGAAGAAACAGAGAGGAAACTAGAGATGCAGAGAGAAGAAATAGAAACTAAAATGAAAGATATTAAGACTGTACAGAAAAAGGAATTAGAACAGTTAGAAACAAAATTTGAAATGGCATTACAAGAAGACAAGAAAGAAATAGAAAAACAAATTGAGGATATCAGAAAATAACGAGAGACGGGAGACAGGAGAGAAGTACTCATCCAAAGTCCGGGTGACATAAAAATACAGTTTGGCGGGGACGTAAAAAAATTACACCCAGTAATTTTCATCAACAATTTAAAAAAGAAAGTACGACATATCGGTAATTTTGAAACAGCAAAGGAAACGATAAGGAACCATCTTAAAGATGAGGCAAGTTTATGGTTTGATAGCAAAGAAGAAGAATTGCAAAATTGGCAAACATTTGAATAAAAATTTCTGAATTATTTCTGGGGGAAAATACAACAGATAGAGATAAACAAGGAATTACAAAATGGGAGATACCAGGACAGTATAGGTATATCAGAAAAAACATATGCCCTACAACTATACAACAATGCAAGACACTTACATTACAACTATTCGTCCGAACAGCTAGTGGAACTAATAGCCAGACATTTTGAAGATACCTTAGAAGATCACATAACTCTACAAACTTGCAAAGATATTGACAGTTTATGTCAATTCTTACAAATACGAGAAGCAAAATTAAGAGAAAGAAAAATGAGGAGAACGCAAGAAAATTATAGACAACGAGAAAATCAAGACTATAGAGATAGAGGACAAAACTTTAGGAGAGAGTACACAAGAAGAGAATTTGTCCCGAGGAGGGAAAATGAAAGTAGAGACAAGGGAAGAGTAAACTATGAACAAAGAAATCGGCAATGGAACGAAAACAGATATCGAGAGAACCAGAATAGAAACAACACTCGCACATATCAGGAAAACCGAAATAATAATAGAACGAATGAACCAGAAAATCGCGGAAACCGATACGGGTCCGAGAGAACAAGAGAAAATAGAAGAGCGGTCAACAACACACACATAGAGGAATATGAGGATGAGAGACAAAGCGACAGAAGTAGAAGCGAACAAGAACAGCAAGCGTCTTTTCACGAAGGCGCTCACTAAAGACAAAGAAACAAACAGGAATTTTTTGTCACCCGAAGGAATTTATTAAATTGGCAGAAAATAAGGACAAAATAAGTGGAGCAAATCTGAAATTTGTAGATGGTTTTATCAACGAGACACCGATTAAAATTATGATTGATACTGGATCGGAAATTACACTGATCAACAGAAAACTAATAGAGGAAGTTAATTTAATGAATTTGATTTACAAAATTCCCAAGGTAAATTTAGTGGGCGCAAATAACCGGACTTTAGCAACGATAAATGAAGGAATACGAATAAAAGTACGATTGGATAAGAAATTTTATGCACTACAATGTGTTGTGATGCCAAACATGTCGCATGATATGATCGTAGGAGTGGATGAATTGGCAGAAAAACATGTGGTAATAGATTTCAAAAATAACACGATGAAAATCACAGAGGAAAAAGAAGAAGAACAGGACAGTAAGGAAATGGAAAAGGAAAATGAGAAACGGAAAAATGATTTAGACAAAGAACAAACGGTGGAAATGAATTTGGCAATGAAGCAAGGACTGAGAAGAAAGAGGAGATTGGCAAAAGAAAGTGAAGAGCGGGTTTCCTCAAAGGAAGAGATGAGCCCAGAAGAAGAAAAAGAAGAAAGATTAACAAAAGAAGACGAAAAAGGTACAATTGAAACAGTGGTATTTGAAGAAGTCTGCGAAATGGAGGAGGCAGAATACAAAATAAATATGTGTAAAGAAATTGAGGAAAAAGAAAGAAAATTGATATGTGGAGAAGAAAAGGAAAAGCAATTGCGTGTAATATTGAGAAAGTATGAAGATTTAATAAATGAAGAAAACAGAGTAGCCAAAAAGTATGAACATTCATTTGAGGTTAAAGACTTAGGAAATTTTCGATCGAAAACTTATCCGATCCCATATAAATACCGATAGGAGGTGAAAGGAGAAATTAACAAAATGTTAGAAGATCAAATCATAGAGAGATGTGACTCGCCGTACATCAACCCAATCGTGATTGTGAAAAAAAGCAGTGGAGAATTGAGGCTCTGTTTGGATGCCCGGAATATAAATCAACACACGGTATCTCAATATGAATCACCTCTCAACATCGAAGCTATTTTTGGGAGAATTACGGGAACACACATGTTTTCTAAAATTGATTTGAAACATAGTTTTTGGTTAATACCGTTAGCAGAAAGATGTAGAAATTACACCGCTTTCTCAATCGATGGCATTGTATACCGATTTAAAGTAGTACCTTTTGGATTACAAAGTGCGTGTGCAGCATTGGTAAGAGCTCTCCATACAATATTAAATAAATATGAAGATTTCATAGTGCACTACATCGACGACTTACTCATTTTTTCACCAGATACATCAAGTCATTTGGAACACATAAAGATTATTTTGGGAGAATTGGACAAGGCCGGATTAAAACTGAATATTGAAAAATGTCAATTTTTTCAAAAAGAAGTGATATATTTGGGATTTAAATTGGACACACAAACAGTTAGTTTAGCCGAGGACCGGGTAAAACTCATAGATGAATACCCAAGACCAACGAATTTAAAAACATTGAGAGGTTTTCTCGGGACGATCAACTATTTTAAAAAACTAATTCCTGATTTAAGCCAGAAGGAAATTCCTCTGATCAAATTATTGAAGAAGGGTGTTAAATGCAATTGGAAAGAAGAACAAGAGAAAGCTTTTCAAATTTTAAAAGAGGAATTCTCGAAAGGAACGAAAATATATCATCCCATGTACAATTTGCCTTTCATACTACGAACTGATGCATCCATACAAAAATTTGCGGGAGTTTTGTCGCAAATACAAAACAATCAAGAAGTGCCGATTTGTTTTATTTCCCGGGTGACAAAAACACAACACGAAAGAAAATACAGTGTGACTGAACTAGAGTTTGCTAGCGTACTTTTCTGTGTAAATAAGTTAAGATTTTATCTGTTGGGAGCAAAATTCACAATCGAAACTGATCATGCAGCTTTGGTACATATAATGAAAAATCGTCTGGTTAACAATCGTATACATAGAGGCATTTTGTTACTACAGGAGTATGACTTTGAGTTTCGATATATAAAAGGAAAAGACAACATTATAGCCGAAGCTCTCACAAGGGATGAAGACTCGGGGAAAAAGGAAGTAATTGCTTTTCATGTAGGACTGAACATTTTGACACAAGAGGAAGGTGTATTTTCGTTAAACGAAATTAGAACAAATCAAGAAGACCTGGAAGAAAGAGAAAAAAGAAGAGCGGAGAGGGAAAACGGTATATTTTTCAAACGAATTGATGGAAAGGAACTATACGTGATAACACAGACATTGCCAGAAAGGATCATACAGAAATTACACGAGGACAATGGACATATCGGCAGCAGGAAGGTTTGGCTGGTTTTTCGCGAAAACTATATATGCCGAAAAGATTACCGGATTGCAAAAGAAGTTACCCAAAGATGTGAAACATGTCAAAAATATAAAAGCAGAAATTTCCGAAATGAAAATGTGGCTAAAAATATTGTATCCCACCAAAAATTAGACATTGTAGCAATAGATATGTTAAGTGATCTGATAATGACCACGCAGAGGAACAAACATATTTTGGTGATGGTAGATATTTTTTCGAAATATGTAAAGCTATACACATGCCGTACGACAAAGGGGGAAGAAATTATGAGAAAGATAGACAATTTTATAGCCACCGTAGGAACACCAAGGAAAATTCTTTTAGACAATGCTACGTATTTCCGGAGTGACCGATTCAAGAGACAGTTGCAAGACAGGGGAATAGGGACAAATTTTGTCAGCATCCGACATCCTAAAAGTAATCCGTCAGAACGTTTTATACAAGAGACTACAAAATTCCTCCGCATTGCTGCCGTTGGACAACATCGACGATGGGATAGGAAAGTGGCAGAAATCGAAAACTACTTGAACACCACTCCAAGTACGGTGACAAAAGAGACGCCGGAATATGTCATGAAGGGTATTATGCCAGTACGGCCATGGGAAGAACCGGAGCAGAGAGAGTATCAAATAGTATTGGAAACTGTTCGAAGGCGGCTGCAGCGCAGTAATGAAAAATATCTCCAAAGGCAAATCCAGAATAGAAAACGAAGACCAGTGACTTTCCAGAAGGGAGAAAAGGTGCTTGTAAGGGCGTTACGAGTATCAAATCTCACGGGGGACGTGTGTGCAAAGCTAATGCCTATTTTCGAGGGTCCATACATCATACAAAATGAAAATGGAATAAACAGCTATGTTCTTAGACATGTAGAATCAGAAAAGATACGAGGAGTTTACAATATCCAGGATGTGTACAAATACCATGAATAAAAATAAGAGTATAAATTTTAAGATGGAGTAATAAAAATTTAGGATAGGATAAAATGACTACAAAAGAAAAATTTTGTTTTGAGAGAAAATAATATTTTTTTTTGGTTAAAAAAAAAAGAAAATTTGTATCTCAAAACAAGGCGGGGATTTGTTATGGATCAGTTTATCGATCAGAAATAGAATAAAGAGTTTTTTTATTATTTTAATATATCGCGGGCATATAAGTTAAAATACAACCCTGTACTTATTTGTAATAGTTAGAATAAGAGAAAACATTGTTCCGTGACGGAACAGTTTTTCCTTGAAAGACTGAGTGAATAGTGAAAGGACAATGGAACCCGTATAATTTTATAGATTTAAGAATAAACTTTTAATTGTATTTTGCGGTGGGCTTTTTTCGAAAATAAATAAGAATTAGATTTAGATATGAGATAACAAGAATTTGGAAAGTTATTTCTGTTGAAAAAGGCAAAATTGTTAATGGTTTCTGAAAAGTAATTTGAGTGAAAGTAGTTTATTTGTTTTAAATATTATGTTGGAAATTTTCTAAATCGAAAATAAGTGGGAAAGATGAATGCTTATGATTGGTTAAAAAGGAATGATGGGGAATGAGAGAGTTGAGAAGGTTGTCTGGGGAGATTGAAAAGTTTTATTATGTTACCGGCAGACCAGAAGAGAAGACGTGTTTTCGTGTAGTCAATCTGAGTACCAGTGTTTTCGTTTGTTAGTGAAAAAGGTGGAAGCTAAGAGCAGATCAAAATCGAGAAGATTAATACCTCTTTTGAGTCTGCATAGTCCACGAGATATAATTGAGAAAGAAAGGAGAATTTGTGAATAAAGAGTACCGGTCAAAAGAGGCTTGGGCTTGTGTTTTCGGAGGAGTAGTTTGCTGGTATGCGGTTTGGATCGATGCTGAGAATGGGAAAGATTTGATGGTAGCCGGACATAATCAATCAAGGAAGGAACTGTGGTTTGATCGAGAGGAGACATCATTGGTGTAAAAAAAAATAAAGGTCAGTCAAATAATTTGAATGAAAGAAAACTTTAAGATATTCTAAAGATAAAATCAAATATAAACATACGAACTAAGATTCCAAGTTTCAAAGAGTTAATTTTTTGTGAATAAATTATATTTTTATATGGTCATTTTTTTTGTAGATATTATTATAAAACAGATCAATAGATAGTTTGTAATTAAAATTAAATTTAGAGTATAGAAGTTTGTTGGGAAAGATAATTGCCCACAAAAGTTATTTATTAATATTCATCGTATTGCTTATTGAAAATAAATAATAATTTGTGTGCATATTTATGTTGTTTTAATGTTAGTTCCGTGTCCTGTTCTATCCCGATTATGAGCAACTAGGAGATACTGAACCCACTAGAAGAGATATATATATATAAAGTAAACTGATTAAAGTAAAATTAAGAAGGCACCCTGAGAATTTTTAATAGTAATTGATTTGTATGACTCTGCATAAATTAGTGAATTAATTAATTAAATAATTGGATTAATTAAATTAGTGTTAATTAATAATAAAACATCATAAAGCAGATCACAACAATATATATATGTATATATATATATATATATATATATATATAAACATATTATGTATAAATATATATATATATATATATATATATATATATATATATATATATATATATATATATATATATATATATATATATATATATATATATATATATATATATATATATATATATTCGCCTGGAACATCAAGAAGAAGCAGAACTAATCTGACTTGACAATGGTAAGTGTGACCTTGCCGAAACGTCGCCAAAACAATGGTTTTTCTAAAAACCAAAACTATTTAACGCGTAACTTGTTAACGATGTAAAACGATGCGTTTTACGTCAAAGGGCGGTTTTACGCGACGTGACTTGAGGCAACGTGGCGTAGAGACGTGACGTAGAGATACGTTTCACATCAAAATGTGGAAAAACGTGCCTGAGCGAAGCGGATTCGCCTACAGTTTAAGCTGCGGATGGCGCTTGGGCCCAAAGGTAAAAGTGTGCTGATGTGGTTACCAAAGGTCGAAATTGTTCGATTAGCTTGATTAATTAAGTCTACACCTTTGACCGTGTTAATGGTGCATGCGTAAAATAATTAAGGATTAGGGTGGGAGAAACTGTACTGGCAGATAAATTTAACGTTAACGACTTCGTAAGAACCCTTTTAGTCTAGTGAGACAGCTTTGAGAGTTTAGTTCTTTGTTATTAAGTGTATAACATAACCGCGCTCTGTTGGAGAAAGCAACAGACTAAGCGTCTGCGTCTGCCGTATCAAAATCATATCAATTTCCATATTCTGTACACACGAAGAATAAAAAAGAAGTGAAGCGTTACTTTTATTAGCACCAGTTAGAACCAAGAAGTTGGTTGGTACTTTCGCACATTCAAAAGGGATTGTTTTGCAAGTATTGCGTTTTTTTTCTAATGAAAAATGTGGTCACAATAAAGGGATGCTAGCCCAAAGCCTTGTCACGAAACCTTTAACATCTTCCACCAAACTCATGGGCAAAGACGGAGCCATACAAACCCATGAAAAAAACATAATACCACAAGAAGTGTGTTTGGTTTTTGCTGGATTTTCTACACAACTATCGCAACTCGCAAAAGTCAATCATTAACCAGATAGACTCTCAGAGGTCTAAACATATACAAGAAAATAGACAAAGTCTACGACCAATAGTAAAGTCTATATTGTTCTTAAGCTCTTGCTCTTGGACGGTAGCCTCTTGCTAAGAGGTCATCGTGATGATGGCCTTCTGCTTCTGGACGAAGATGCTGGACCTATCAATAAGGGTAATTTCAGGAAATTGTAACGGTTTAACATCACATCAAGAGATGAGACTCTTATACAACACCTATCCACAGCATATTTCCAAGCAACATACATTAGTAGCCCCAGTCAAAATCAATGGATAACATGTTGTGGTAAACAAATAATGAATTAGGTTCAAAATTCAAATTATTACTCTGTCATATTTGATGAAACGACGGACGTATCGGACGTGGGACAGCTTTCTCTAAATTTTAGATACATACACAATAACAACATTCGTGAAGACTTTGACAAATTCATTGACGCTTATGAGAATATAAAAATATTTAGTGAAAATCAAGAAGGAGGGGAAGAGGAATGTGTGACAGGAGAAGCCTTGGGAAAAATAGTATTAAACTTGTTGAAAGAACTGCACTTGGATCCGAAGAAATGTGTTGAAATCGGTACTGACAGTTATAGAGTCTGAAGCAGTTGGTACAGAAACTGGAATAAAAAAAGGTCGCACCAAATGCAGTTGGATATCCTTGACTGAATCATATTTTAAACAACTCCCTTTTAACTTCTATTAATATATCGTCTATCAGAAACACAATGGGAACAATGAAGTCAATAATATATCATTTTTTAGCATGTCAGCCAAGAGAAAAGAAGTTTTAAAACTGAAACTCGGACAAAATTTAACAAGTTTATACAAAACAAGATGGGTTGCCATGAAAGCGTAACCCAGTTCAGATCTGACATTTTACATATAATTGAAGTACTAACATTTATCTTAACATGGGAAGGATTCCAAGACTGCTACACTTTCATTAACTTTACTTAATTCTTTATGCACATCTGAGTGTCTAGTGTCAATGATGTCACTGATCGACATACAAAATTCACATTGGCATTTAGCCGACTTCTACAAACAAAATCTCTTGATGCTAACTTGGCGACTAAGGCTGTTTCCAAAAACCATGTCAACTTTGAAAGATAGAAGATCTATGTAACTGCGAAGAAAGTGTAAGTAAGATGTTTACCAAAGTTAAAAAATTAGCAGACGAATTGGACATTAAAGTGAATTTACTAGATTTGTGAGTAGACAGACTAATAGAGCCAATCATTCAGGTGGCCCAGAAGAATATTACAGACCTTCAATTTACATACCTCTTCCAGACAATGTTTGTACCGATTTAATCTCAAGACTACATGCCACCTCCTTGAAATGCTTGGGGCTACGGGGCATTATTCCCACACCCCTAACTGATTCCCAAGGAGAAAAAGAAGTGGAACTATTAAAAGATTTGAAAAAAGCAGTTTTCATCTATCATGGATATGTGTGTACACAGACAAACATTATTCTACTGAAAGGTGAACTAGATTCATGAAGAATATTCAATATGAGAATCTATCATTATACAGTATTTCATTATTTTTTAGTCAGTGTGGCTACAGCAGAGAGGCCCTTCTCGACGTTAAGAATAGTGAAGACTTAGCTGAGGGCAAGGATAAGGGAAACCCGACTCACGGGTCTTTGCCTCCTTTATGTTCACCGAGACATTGAAGTAGACACTGAAAACGTAATAGAAGCGATTAGCACATCAGCGAGAGAGATGACTTGATTTTGTTGTTAGAGGTTTAGTGTACAAGAATAATTTTTGTGCTAGACAAAAAAAAGTAACTTGACAAATATTACTCGCCTTTTGTTTATGCTATTTTAATTTCATAAATTAAACTACATTTCTTTCTTTGCACCTATTGGACTTCATGAGGTTTCAGTTTCAGTTTAAAATTTGCTGATTTTTCGTTGCTAGACAAATAAAAATACTTTACTTAATACTTTTTAACGATAAGTTTTGAATGTCTTTATGGCACTCAAAAGTGTATGAAAAGTGCCTTAAAACTCACCATTTTAACCCTAATTTTTAAAAAATTTCCCCCAGACCCCCGATATCCCGTCCAAAAAAGTTCATGGCCCCCTTCGAAAATCGGTCTTACATCCGTCCTTGTTGTAGGTTTCCGTAAGTGAAATCCTATAACATAGACGTCGTGATTTTTAAAATTCATTATGTTTATCATGTAATCTAAAGGTTTTTACATCTAGTGGCTAGTTTCAACTACTTTTAAGATGTTTCAGTGATGATGGTGCGACAGGATCGAAAACGTTTTGAAAAAATTTTTAACCCTTTTGGATAATTTTTAAAAAAATTTAATAAATATATATCATCATACATCAGAATTTTTTACTTCTTTATAAGTTTGTTAAATTATGGTATACAGCCAACCACTGAGATTTTCCCTTTCAATTTTTAATATTGGGAGAATACCAGCACGGGTTTAGACCGGGGAGATCGATCATTAATTTTATACATCCAGTAGAACAAATAATACAGCATTTGGTACAATACATCGGACCAAAGTGATGTAAGAATTACCATCTCGGGGTTCCAGGAAAATTAATAAACATGCTAACCGTGAATCTAAAGAATACCACAACAAAGATAAGATTTAACAGAGATTCAACTTCCAAGAAGATTAAGTAGACAACTGAAGAAAATATAATAATAATGTATATCAAGGAAAATCTGAGCAACGTACCGGTTAGATCAGGACATAGCACCATAATAAATGAAACTAGGGATGTCGAATAGATGATTATTTCTGACCATATGGCACCCAGATACAAGCCTTAAGTTACTTTTCAAGTAGACATTTGCCTACGAGAGGAATGGGACAGAGGAAACTCTCGATCCAGACTGCGGGATTACTCCTGATAAACGGACGGGTCTAAAGCTGTAGAAGGGTCGGGTGCGGGAATATTGGGTAGAGGTAGAAATTTCAACATTTCTATTCCACTAGGAGAAGACATCTCTTTCCGGCAGAGATTTTTGCAAACTTGCAGTGTGCAAGGTTTCGAACTGAAGCGGGTCAATATTTGCACAGATGGCCACGCGGCCATTGGGATTCTCATAAGCCCTAAGGTGGACTGGCGGACCATAGCAGTATTACACTGGTATGGTTCCAGGTCATCGAGGCATATATGGCAGTGAAAGAGCAGATGCAATTGCTAGAATAACAGCTAAAAAATATTTCGGTCCAGTGTAGGACGTGGGAGTGTCAAAAAGCATCGTTCGCGACTGGAAAAAAGCCTGGATCTGAAGCCAACACAACTTACACTGGGAAATTATGGGTCAAACACAAGGCAATATGTACGAGGATAGATTGATATTAAACTAGCCTTTGATAGATGGCGCTACTTGATACCGCATTGGTTTCGGTGTTGACATTTGCCATTCATGACATGACGTCTGTCAAAATTTTAAGTTTTAAAAACAATTAGTTTGGTTTTTACAGCCGTCAAAAGCAATGTTTTCAGAGAAATGGAAAAAGTCGAGTATCGTTCGGTGATTAAGTTCCTCCACAAAAAGGGTAAAATGAATGTACAAATCAACGCCGACCTTGACGAAGTTTATGGTGAGGTGGCACCTTCGTTAGCAACAGTAAAATTTTGGAAAGCTGAATTTGTTCGTGGTCGCACGAGTGTTTTTGATGATGAGCGTCCCGGGAGGCCAAATGAAGTCACCACGCCGGAAATGATCAACAAAGTCCATGACATGATTATGGCAGATCGTCGAATTAAGCTCCGCGAGTTAATAGAGGTCCTAAACATTTCCTAGGAACGCGTACACAACATCATTCACCATCATTTGGACATGAAAAAGCTATCGGCGTCATGGGTGCCGACAATCGATCAAATGCAAAAACGTGTGACCACTTTTGGAGACGCATTAAAAACAATTAATGGTGAGTACTACGCAGCATTATTGGATCGATTCGATGCCGAACTGCGTCGAAAACGCTCCGGTTTGGAACGCAAAAAGTGCTCTTTCACCGAGACAATGCACCGGCTCAGCGGTCGGCCGTCGCCATGGCAAAATTACACGAATTGGGCTATGAATTGGTTGAACACCCACCGTATTCCACAGATCTTGCCGCCAGCGATTTTTTCCTGTGTCCAAACATAAAAAAATGGCTCGGAGAACGCCGTTTCGCAACAAATGATGAAGTCGTCGCTGAAACTTCGGCCTATTTTGAAGATCTCGAGCAAAGGTACTATTCGGATGGGATAAAAAAATTGGAACATCGTCTTACTAAGTGTATCAAGCTAAAAGGGGACTATGTTGAGTAACAAATCGATTTAATACCAAAAAACTTGTTTTTTCTATCAAAGGCAAGTTTTATATCAACCCACCCTCATATATTGAACGGATATATGCTAACAGGGCTGAAGTACTGCGTAAAACAAGCAGGAATCAGCTGAAAGTCATAACAGGCTTCCGTAGTGGACATGCGCCATGCGACTGCATTTGCGAAAAGAAAAGTGCGTGTTTCGAACAAAAACTATAGAGTTTCTTGGTTTTCAAATTAGTGAAGATGGTTTACGCCCCACTAAAGACAAAATCGCGGCCATAACTAATGCGCCTGCGCCAACCAATAAAACCGAGTTGCAAGCTTTTCTTGGACTTTTAAATTTTTATCATGTTTTTCTAAAGGACAAGGCAACAATTGCGAATCCGTTACATGCACTGCTCCGAAAGGACGTTCCCTGGCAGTGGCGTTTCATAGAACAAAAAGCTTTCGATTTATTAAAAGAAATTTTAGCGAAAGAACCTGTGTTAGGACATTACAGTGAACAAAAAGATTTATTTTGACGTGTGATGCCAGCCCTTACGGGGTAGGTTATGTGCTTAGTCAACGTGATGATGAGGGACGTGCATATCCAGTGGCGTACCATAGCCGTACTCTATCATCTACCGAACGAAATTTCTCCCAAATCGACAAAGAAGCACTGGCCATAATATCGGGCATTAAAAAATTCCATAAATATGTATATGACATAAGAACGGACCATAAACCATTGTTGGGTATTTTTAATCCGAAAAAAGGTGTTCCAGAGATACTGTCACCCAGAATGCTTAGATGGGCTCTTATGTTATCTGCTTATGATTACGAATTATGTTACGTACCAGGTTCAAAAATTCAGGATGCAGATGTTCTTAGCAGATTGCCACAAAAGGTACATGCGCCAGAACCACCAAGCTCAGATGACGTTTTGATGCTTGAGAACATCCCAGAAAAACTAATCTGTGCAAAAGACATTGCCAATGAGACTAAGAAAGACCCAGTGTTATCTACAGTTTTGCAGTGGGCTTGGAAAGGTTGGCCTGATGAGAAAATTAAACTTTCAGACGAATGTACTCCTTATCTACTACGTAAAAACAAAATTAGCTGTTATCAAGACTGCCTGATATGGGGTACAAGGGTAATAGTTCCACTTGGAGGGAGGAAAACAATACTGAATTTGCTACACTCAGCACACCCCGGAATCGTAAAAATGAAGTCACTGGCACGCTCATATGTTTGGAGGCCAAATCTCGACAAACAAATCGAACACCTAGTAAATACATGCAGCGAGTGCCAGGAGTCTAGAAGCATGCCAAAAAAGGCTCCAATCCATCCGTGGGAGTGGGCCAGAGCTCCATGGACAGGAATACACCTCGATTTTGCCGGTCCATTTAAAGGCAAAATGTTTCTGATTATCATAGACTCGTACTCGAAGTGGTTGGAGGTTAAAATCGTTCCAAATACCTCTATTGTTGTGACTATAGATGTATTACGTGGTTTATTTGCCACTCATGGCATCCCAGATGTCGTCGTATCTGATAACGGAACTTGTTTTACGTCAGCTGAGTTCCAAGATTTTTTAAAGAAAAACCTTATTACACAAGCATTGGTTGCACCGTACTATCCAAGTAGTAATGGGCAAGCGGAACGCATGGTACAAAATGTAAAAAATGCACTAAAAAAAAAATGACAGATAGTAATGAAGAAACTAAAATACAGTTAGCATTGCACAGATATCTCCTTACTTAGCACATTACATCCCATTGCACAACAGGGAGATGCCCATCAGAAATATTAATGGGGCTCATTATTTGTTCGTTTACAGCCCGACTTTAGAAAAGAGATGTTATCTAAGCAAGAGATGAAAGATTCTTACAAAACAGTACCCAGATGTTTTCAAGAAAACGAGACTGTATTTGCAAGGTCATTTGCTCCAGGTGGTCAAAAGTGGCTTTCTTCCAAAATAATTGAAACCACTGGACCGTTAAGCTACAAAGTTCAAACCCCTGATGGTAAAATTTTACGTCGTCATTCTGACCAAATCAGAACCCGTGTGTGTGACCAAGAAACAACAGACGAAGTTACACCGTCAACCTCGATGGAAACAAAATTACTCGTAACTCCGCAACCGTTGTTTCTGCATCGAAACGAATTTGCGGACCAGAACCAGAAATTGTAGAGCAGGCCGCTGAAGTTAAAAAGCCACCTGCTCGAATAAGAAAACCTCCAAGGTATTTGGAGGACTATGATGAGTAGATTCATCCAGGAGGGAGGAGTGTGATGTATTGGCAACCATGCAGTGCGGTTACGTCACAAACAGCTGAGAGGAAACTCAGGACGACAGACGCGACGATGGCCTATTTAATGTATATTGTTATTTGCATTACATTTTGGAGTGATAATTAAGGTCGGTAGTATTTCCTATACTGTTGTTATTATTTACAACCCGGTCCGATACTTATTAAAAGCAAAACAGGGAGACATGGAAAAGAGTCACGTTAGCAGCAAAAACACAGCAAGTTATGAATGATAAATAGGAATAATCTACCTCACCTAAGAATAGGATTTTCATAACGCCCTGGCTCATATACAGAGGTTCCATGATATTTTTGATATACATAATTGCTTACGCCTTAAAACAGACACAACCAAACACAAGATATACAATTTCACTCTAAATGGTAAATATTTTTATTTTATAATATTCAGATATCATTGCGCCATACACGAGGATTCTGGATATATTTACAGTTCCATATGTCACATGCTGTAAGTTGATAAGATAGTCTCTATTTTTTTAAGTCTAGTCTTTTGATAAAATTGTTTTTGTTTGAAAAGTATGTACATGCGTTTCATTAAAATAACGAAAACAGTTGTTCTTAAATTAAGAGATTGATCGTATATTTTCTTTGCGTTTAATAAACTATTAATTTAATAGTTCACTAAAGAGGCTCTTAAATTGTTTTATTGCGACATATTTATGTTAAATATTATTTTATATGGGATTTACCCACAATTGATTAAAATGAGACTTTTACTTTTGTTTTGACATTTCGATTTTCATTACTGAAATCGTTTTTAAAAAACCTTTAAAATAAAAATTATCAATTACTTGTTACCTGTAAGTGTTTACAAGTTGACCCTGGGTGGTGAGACCAATTTGACAGTTGACTTACTTGGCCTCGATCTGGTCACATTTTGAGTGAAATTCTGAAAGGTGTTTTTGTACCCTCGATGTCTCATCTAGTGTTTTGTAAATCTGCTACTTATGAGTAATACATCATTATCTTCATACATGAAAGAAAAGCTTTCTACGACTAGGAGGCATACTAAGAGATATTCTATTAGAGGGGAGGGTCAGAATAGGTAAATTTAATGCACATGTCGGCTAATTCAAAACAGTATATGAAGCAATACATGGAGGCCCAGGCTTTGGAACTGAAGCTGGAGACAACATGCTGGAATTAGCAACATTAATAGATATGGCTATTGTTAACACATTCTTTCAAAAGAGCGAAACTCAACGTATCACGTACAAATGTGGACAAAATTATTACAAATAGATTACTTTATGTCAAGATAAGAATGCACAAAATATAAATTCGAAATACTCGTAATACTATAAGAAATGAAATACCTCTGCCAAAACAATGGAAATTAATGACTGTTTATTTTTCGATAGCGGTGGAGAAAATAGAATGATATGACACATGCTTTGTGGTAAATAAAAAGCTGAAAAATCTAATCATTGACTTGAATCCAATTTCAGGGAGAATATACGTACTAAGAATAAGGGGAAAATACCAAAAAATAACATTATAAACATACATGCAACGACTGAAGAGGAAAACATAGAAATAAAGGAAGACTTCTATAATCAAGTAGATCCAGTATTCGAAAATATTCACTAATACAATGTGAAAATAGTGCTAGGTGATGCTAATGCAAAAATGAGAAAAAAAGAAATATACGTACCCACCATAGAAAAATATAGTTTGCATGAAGTAACGATAGAAAATGATCACTTCCTAATAGATTTCGAAAAAGAAAGAAATATGATCATTATCAGCACGTACTTGCAACACAAAAGTATTGTTGTGAATTTATTAAAAGGTTCAATATTTATAACACTTACGGATTTAATTTATTTCTTTATTTATTTTAACTTATCTTACAATAATCTATTATATCCGTACGTAACAAATTCGCGTGCGCGGGTCTTGAGAATTAACTGGCCCTCCATATAAAAATGTTGTATTTATATACGAAATCCTGATATACTAGAACAGCATCGAAAGATCGAGAAGCTTAGCCGGCTCATTCACCATAATTTTGGTTCTAGACTTCCACCGAAATTTCTACAATAAAACAGAATAATTAGTCATAAAAGTTAGGCCAGTATATTTATCGTAACATTGCCCCCCTCTTAAAAGATGGTTCCTCCTGGAACCTTGTCGGGACTGGAACCGGAACTGTATGCTGGTATCGGCAACTGGACCCTCTTTTACAACTTCCAGTTGTATAAAAATGACAAGGGACGGTTTTCTCTCCGCACCAGTAACTATGCGGATTGCAACAGACTAACACCTGGACTTCGGTGTCTTTAAAGATCTCCTCCACCATATTTCGGATAACCCTCCAATCTAATTGGCGGCACTCCAACTTTGACATGGCTAACTTTTGCACGTCGGACTCTAGTACGTGCTCTCTCAATTGAAGTAAGGCTTCCCATACATCTCGGTAGGTAGGTTGGTCACGGGCAGTGTCTTTTGTTACCAGGTAGAAAAGGTAACGTGATGCATCTTGGAGTTTCAAGGTTTTACCGGGAGCTGGCACTTGGCATTGAAGTTCTGCAACTCGACCAAACTTCCTTCGAAAGACGCATGCCAACCCTGGTGCGTCTTTGATACTGGCCGGGATGGTAAGGGCCAGCGAGTAGTCATCGGGGAGCGCGAGTAGATCTTGCTTTTCTTCAGTGGTAACACCATGTCTTGCTTTACCGGTACCTCCATAGGCACCCATGAATTCCTCAAACGTGAGGTCAGACACGTCTTGGACTTGGTTTACTTCCACTTCTTCATCTACGTCGTGGTCACCTTCGAAAGACGCCAGCCGGTTATGGTGTACTATCATCGGCTTTCCCTTCGGAATCTTGCTTATTCGGTAGATGACATCGTTGATCTTCTCCATAATGAGGTATGGACCTTCCCAAAACTGCTGCAATTTGGGAGAACAACCTTTTCGCTTCTTGGGATTATACAGCCATACTTTGTCGTTCTTCTTAAAGCAACCCTTTTCGGCTTGTGTATCGTACCGTTTCTTCATTCGGTCGCTAGCGATCTGAAGGTGGGAACGGACCAACTCATGTACATCGTCCATTCTTCTTCGTAATTCGATCACATAATCTTCACCTGCTACATCTTCTCCAGGTCGACACCCAAATTCTAGATCACAAGGTAGTCGCATTTCGCGTCCGAATAGGACTCTGGCTGGTGTCTGGCCCGTTGATTCGTTAACAGCAGATCTGTAGGCCATTGTGAAGAACGGAAGGTATTGGTCCCAGTCTCGCTGATGATCGGACACCATCTTTGTCAAATACTTGCCAACTGTCCTATTCATTCGTTCTACCATACCATCCGATTGCGGATGATACGCGGTAGTTCTTGTTTTCTTCATGCCTAGTCTATCACATATTCCTTGGAATAGATCACTTTCGAAGTTCCTGCCTTGGTCACTATGGATCTCCAAAGGCACTCCAAATCGGCTGATATATTCTTGGATCAACTTATCTGCAACGGTGGCGGCCTTCTGGTCTGGAAGTGCGTAAATCTCGACCCACTTACTGAAGTAATCCATTACTACCAGCATGTACTTGCCTCCATTTTCACTTTCTGGAAATGGCCCAGCGATGTCCAAAGCTATTCTTTCAAACGGGCTTCCAACATTATATTGTCTCATAGGAGCTCTCCTTTTTCGGTAAGGCCCGTTACTCGTGGCACAAATAGTACATTTCTTACACCAGTCTTTTACATCGTCGGAACTGTTCATCCAATAAAACCGTTCCCGAATTCGCTGAAGGGTTTTCCTTACACCAAAATGCCCTCCCGATGGACTGTCGTGTAACTGACGAAGTACTTCGGCTATTCTGCTCTTTGGGATCACCAACTGTCTTCTCTTCTCTGAACCGTCATCATTTTCCAGGACTCGTTTAAGCAAGCCATCTTCGATGATAAATGAGTCCCACTGGGCCCAATACGTCTTAACTACTGAGCATAGGTTTGATATTTCCTGCCAAGGTGGTCGACGGTTTTCCTCTTTCCATTTTCGGATTTTCTGTATAACTGGATCTCTCTCTTGTTCTTCCCTGATCTTAGTAGGCGTCCAGTCGTCGTTGACAATCGTCGTTCTTAGCACTGCTGCTTCCTTGGATTCCGTTTTGTTGCAGTGGGAACACTCTGCTGAGCATGGCCTTCTGGAAAGAGAATCAGCGTTTCTGTGGCTAACTCCGGCCTGGTGCTCAATCTTAAAATCGTATTCTTGGAGTCGTTCGATCCACCTGGCTATTTGACCCTCTGGATTCTTAAACTGCATCAACCACTTAAGGGCGGCATGGTCGGTTCGGATTAGAAACTTTCTTCCATAGAGGTATTGATAAAAGTGCTCTACTGATTTCACTACTGCCAGAAGTTCTCTTCTCGTGACGCAATAATTCCGCTCAGGTTTTGAAAGAACTTTACTAAAATATCCGAGGACTCGTTCCTGTCCTCCTTGAATCTGAGACAGCACTCCTCCAATTCCCACATTACTTGCATCTGTATCTAAGATGAACTCTCCTTCTGGCAGTGGATACCCTAAAATTGGTGCTGTTATTAAATGCTTTTTCAAGGTCTCAAAGGCATTTTGGCAGTCTATATCCCAGCGGTATTCTCTTGCTTCCTCTGTAAGTCGCGTTAATGGCTTAGCGATATCTGCAAACTTCTTAATAAACCTCCGGTAGTAAGTACATAGTCCAAGAAAACTTCTCACTTGATGTTTGTCAGTTGGTTTTGGCCATTCCTTAATGGAATCGATTTTTCCCTTATCCACGGCCACTCCTTCTTTACTGACTATATGACCCAGATAATTGACTTTACCTTGAAATAGCTGGCACTTCTTGGGGTTTAGCATCAATTGGGCAGCTTTAAGTCGATTAAAAACGTTTTCTAAATTCCTCAAATGATCTTCGAATGTCTCCCCCAAGACGATTATGTCATCTAAATAAACCAGGCATGTTTTCCAAGATAACCCTCTCAACACATTTTCCATAAGCCTCTCAAATGTCGCAGGAGCATTACAGAGTCCAAATGGCATAACATTGAATTGCCACAATCCAGATCCTGTGATGAAGGCTGTCTTTTCTTTATCTACTGGGTCCATTTCTACCTGCCAGTATCCAGACTTCAAATCCAAAGTAGAAAACAATTTACTTCCAGCCAATGTGTCCAATGTGTCATCGATCCGAGGCAGAGGATAACTATCTTTCTTGGTAACGTTGTTCAGCAAACGGTAATCCACACAGAACCTCGTCGTTCCGTCTTTCTTCTTAACCAGGACCACCGGAGAGACCCATGGGCTCGTAGAAGGTTCTATCACCCCGTCTTTCTTCATTTCCTGAACAATCGTTTCAGCTTCCTCTCTCTTCGCCTGTGGTAATCGTCGAGCTGTTTGACGAATTGGCTTAGCATTACCAGTATCAATTTTATGCTTAACAACGGTAGTTCTTCCCGTCTTTCCTCCTTTCGGTACGAAAATATCACGATACTGCCGAAGAAATTCCCTTAATTTCCTTTTCTCCATCTGATTTAGAGACTGTCCTGCAACTGCAACCATTTGGTCGAATTTGTCGTTGGAATTATCAGATGTTGTCGCCTGACGGATTATGGATGTCACAGGTACACAAGTTCCTACCTTTGTCTCTTTCTTGATGGTCACTGGGTAGTCGTTGACATTGATAAGTCTCACAGGAATTTCTTTGGCCGAAGTCACCAATTCCTTTCCAATTATGATTCCACGGCCAACCTCATCGTCGTGGTTCCAAGGCTCCATCATAACAGGTGTCCCTTCGTCTACAATTCCCTGTAGTCGCGCTACTATGATCGTTTCGCTTCTCGCAGGCACGACTGTATCTTCTGTAATGGCTGCTTGCACAGTGTTGTCATTATGTGGATGGAGAAATACCTCTTCGTTGCCAACTTTGATTACCTTATTCTTAAAATCCAATTGGAATCCATGCATATTCATTACGTCCATTCCTAATATAACATCCTCTTCGATGTCAGCAACTATAACAGTATGGACGAACTTTTCTGCTCCAATTCCCAATTGTACCTGGATTTCTCCATGAATGTTAGCATTTTCACCTGTAGCGGTCCGAAGTCGCAACCTCGTTGGTAACAGTTTCTTTCGGCTGTTTATAACTGTCGGGCGTATAATGGTTCTGGTCGCTCCGGTATCCACCAACAACGTATGCTTTTTACCATTTATGTCTCCATCTACATATACACTATCTTCACGACATTTCAAAGAAGCTATTAGTATGAGAGGGTCTTTGGAAAAGTTCTGGGTCGAAGCTGCCCCCCTAAGGCTGACCCGTTCTAGTTTTCCTGATGGTGAGTTTCTTGATTTGCGTCGTACCTGGGGTGCTTACAGGAGCTTCGCACGTGTCCTATTCCGCCACAATTCCAGCATCTGATGGTCTTCGTTTTCTTATATGTCATGCTTTTCATCATATTAACGAACTGGTCAAGTTTATCTTCATCTCCTTCCTCTTTTACAGTCCTAACTTTACTGTACCCGCCAGAGGCCTGCGTAGCTGACTCGTATTCGAGAGCGGCGGATAAGACATCAACCAGCGTCTTGTGACGAGCTAATCGTAGTGTTCTCTGCATTTCATGATCACGAAGACCATCGATAAACGTTTGAACGGCCAATTTTTCCATCATGTCTTCGGGAGCTGTTGGATAAGCATATCGTACTAATCTGGCAATATCTACCTCATATTCTTGAAGAGCCTCATCTTTCTTCTGTCTACGATTTTTAAGCTGCGACTGATATACATGCTCCAAATGTTCGTGGCCATATCGCATATTTAACCTCTTCTTCAGTTGTTCGAAATCATCGGTCTCCTCTACGGCTATGGTCTGAAGCACATCTAAGGCATCTCCTCGAAGAGCGATAGTCAGGTTTACAGCCTTTTCTTTTTCAGACCATCCATTCGCTCTTGCAGCTGATTCGAACTGTTTCATGTAGTTGTTCCATGACGATTTTCCGTCGAAAGTTGGGACTTTCACATGGACAGAACCTCCACTTCCTTCAAATTTCGGCCGTATTTCCAACTTACATTTCGTCTCGTCTTCTTTTATCTCCACTGTAATCGGATTGTTACCTCTCTCTGCTGTCCCTGTTTCTTCCATCTTCCTTTCCATCTCTTTAATCTTTTCTTCGAAGGCCAACTTATCGGCAGCAACTTGGTTTTTTAACGAAGATATTCTATCGTCCAGGGCAGACATCTCAGAAGTGACTTTAGAGATTTCTGAAGAGATGTTAGCAGAAACTTTGCTTTCCAGGGAAGAAATCTCGTTAGAAACTTTGCTTTCTAAAGAAGCGATGTCGCCGGAAACCTTCGAAATATCGCCAGAAACTTTGTTCTCTAATGATGCGATATCACCGGAAACTTTGGCTACATCACCAGAAACTTTGGCTACATCACCAGAAACTTTGGCTACATCACCAGAAACTTTCGAAATCGACGAGAGGACAGCATCTTCAAATATATAAGTCTCTGGATCTAGTCATTCTTCTAGCAAAGCGTTCTTTAGTCGTTGGACTAACTCAGCCTTTTTTCCGGTGGAAGCTAATTCTCTGTCTTCAAGATGTCTTCTTAAATTAGTCACTGTCAGCTCATAAATCGTAGCCATTTTCACAATTTATTTTATATTCACTTGTAATTTATTTTCGCAATTTATCTTAAGTATTCCACTGTTCTGACACCATTTGTTGTGAATTTATTAAAAGGTTCAATATTTATAACACTTACGGATTTAATTTATTTCTTTATTTATTTTAACTTATCTTACAATAATCTATTATATCCGTACGTAACAAATTCGCGTGCGCGGGTCTTGAGAATTAACTGGCCCTCCATATAAAAATGTTGTATTTATATACGAAATCCTGATATACTAGAACAGCATCGAAAGATCGAGAAGCTTAGCCGGCTCATTCACCATAATTTTGGTTCTAGACTTCCACCGAAATTTCTACAATAAAACAGAATAATTAGTCATAAAAGTTAGGCCAGTATATTTATCGTAACAGTATATACCAAGAAATATGGAGATCTCCAGATGGGAAAACCGTAAACTAAATCGATCATGTGCTCGTCGAAAAGGACGCGAAGAAATGTATACAGAACATAAGAAAATACAGAGGTCTAGATGTGGACACAGATCACTATAATCGGAATACAAATAAAACAGCTTATATCAGATCTTAGAAATCAACACAAAAACAAGTATAAAGTAACTAAACCTGTTAGACTACTGTCAGAAGAAGAACAAAGTAAATATGAAAGAATAGTCACCAGAGAATTAGACGATATTGCAGAAAATGGAAATATTGAATAAACGTGCATGCATATAAAAGTTTGTATGACTAAAGCAGCACATGCCAATAATAGAAATATAAAAAATGAATACAAAGAATGGTTTGATGAGGAATGTAGAATATAACTATATGAACGAAATACATTAAGATTCAATGTGATGCAAGAAAAAACACCAGAAGGGAGAAAATACAACCCCTTATATCAAGGTGTAAAAATTGAAAAAAAAGGGTTATCAAACAAAACGTGTACAAAGCAAAAATGAAAGGAATTTAGAAAGTGACCAGGAAATACTGGCTTCGAAGAGTTTCTAAATTAAATACCCACAACATAATATGAAGAAGAAAAAGAACTGAAGGAAAATACCGATCAAGAAAGAATATAGGAAAGATCGCTATTGAAAAAGAAATAAAAGAAATATTAGAGAAACTAAAGAAAAATAAGAGCCCAGGAAAGGATGAAGTAACATCTGAAATGTTCAAATATGGAGCACCAGTACTAATTAAGCATTTGGAAAAGTTACTGAAAGAAATATGGGAACAAGAACGCATACCGAAAGAATGGACTGAAGCCACACTGTACCCAATTTACAAAAAAAGTAGACAAAAGTTTATGCCATAATCAGAGGGAAATAGCGCTACTAAATGTTGCATATAAAATACTTATACTTATCTTTTATTATATACTGTTGTATATAATAAAAGATAAGATATCACAAAAAATAAATAATAAACACAGGAGAATATCAATATGGATTCAGCAGATGACAAACCACAGTAGATCAAATTTTCCTGTTGCGCGTAATACAAGCAGAAAGCTACGAATATGGGAAATCTACAGTGACCCTATTAATCGAATTTAAACAAGCTTTGGATAGCGTAAAATAAAAAGAGATATAGAAGCCACTACGTGAAATGAAAATTAGTGAAAAATTAGTAAGAATATTAAAAGAGACACTCAGAAAAATAGAGAATAGGGTTAAAAGACTGTTGGCTCCCTGTTCTCCCTGTCATTACTGTTGTTGAGTAACCTTCTTAACATTGTCGTCAAAAAATCCGGAATCATCAGGACAGGACTTTTGTATTATTGAAGTCACCAATGCCTATCATTCGCTGATGACAGCCAGAAGTAAACAAGAATTAAAAGAAAAACTAAAAAGACTAAAAGCAAAAGCGAGAAAGTAAAGGATATTGTTACGATAAATATTATGGCGCACAAAACTGTAAATATATTATTCTTTTCTTTTCTAGTATTTTCTCCGAGCCGGTATAAAAAACCAGTCTGGATTCCCGTTCATACGATGCAATTCAGGTCAACACCGCTGCGACCGGTCTTCCCCCATGTTCGAGCCAATTCATGTCTGCTTCGAGGGAATTCCAGAACTAACGGCATTTTATATATAAAGAGGGAACTTTGTTGATAACAGTTAATAAATTGTTGTATCGAATAAGTTGTATAATAAATTAATATAAATTACTGCGTTTTTTAGTGAATTAGAATAAGTGTATAAGACTGTAATAAATTAGAATAAGTGAAAATAAAGATTAAATAAACTAAGTGTTAGAACATTTTAATAATAAATAAAGACAATAAATTAGATTTAATAAAAACATAACAATTGGTGTCAAAAGTGAAATATAAAATAAATAGTGAAAATGACTACGATTTATGAGCTCACAGTTACGAATTTAAGAAGACATCTCGAGGATAGAGAATTAGCTTCTACCGGAAAAAAGGCTGAGTTAGTCCAACGACTAAAGAACGCTTTGGAGGAAGAGGGTCTTGATCCAGAAAAGTATATATTTGAAGATGCTGTCACCTAGTCGATTTCGAAATTAGAGAACAAAGTTTCTGACGATATTTCGAAAGTTTCTTCTGATGTGGCCAAAGTTTTTGGTGATGTGGCCAAAGTTTCTGGTGACATCGTATCATTAGAGAACAAAGTTTGCTGTCCAAAGGAAGTGGAGGTTCTGTTTATGTGACAGTCCCAACTTTCGACGGAAAATCGTCATAGAACAACCACATGAAACAGTTCGAATCAGCTGCAAGAGCGAATGGATGGTCTGAAAAAGAAAAGGCTGTAAACCTGACTATCGCTCTTCGAGGAGATGCCTTAGATGTGCTTCAGACCATAGCCGTAGAGGAGACGGATGATTTCGAACAACTGAAGAAGCGGTTAAATATGCGATATGGCCACGAACATTTGGAGCATGTATATCAGTCGCAGCTTAAAAATCGAAGACAGAAGAAAGATGAGGCTCTTCAAGAATATGAGGTAGATATTGCCAGATTAGTATGGTATGCTTATCCAACAGCTCCCGAAGACATGATGGAAAAATTGGCCGTTCAAACATTTATTGATGGTCCTCGTGATCATAAAATGCAGAGAACACTGCGATTAGCTCGTCACAAGACGCTGGTTGATGTCTTATCCGCCGCCCTCGAATACGACTCAGCTATGCAGGCCTCTGGTGGGTACCGTAAAGTTAGGACTGTAAAAGAGGAAGGAGACGAAGATAAACTTGACCAGCTCGTTAATATGATTAAGAGTATGACATACAAGAAAACGAAGACTATAAGATGCTGGAATTGTGGCGAAATATCACATGTACGAAATTCATGTAAGCACCCTAGGTACAACGCAAATCAAGAAACTCACCATCAGCAAAACTAGAACGGGTCGGCCTTAGGGGGGCAGCTTCGACCCGGAACTTTTCCAAAGACCCTCTCATACTAATAGCTTCTTTGAAATGTCGTGAAGATAGTGTATATGTAGATGGAGAAATAAATGGTAAAAGGCATACGTTGTTGGTGGACCGCATACCTCGGACCGCTACAGGTGAAAATGCCAACATTCATGGAGAAATCCAGGTACAATTAGGAATTGGAGCAGAAAAGTTCGTCCATACTGTTATAGTTGCTGACATCGAAGAAGATGTTATATTAGGAATGGACGTAATGAATATGCATGGATTTCAATTGGATTTTAAGAATAAGGTAATCAAAGTTGGCAACGAGTAGGTATTTCTTCATCCACATGATGACAACACTGTGCAAGCAGCCATTAAAGAAGATACAGTCGTGCCTGTGAGAAGTGAAACGATCATAGTAGCGCGGCTACAGGGAATTGTGGACGAAGGGACACCTTTTATGATGGAGCCTTGGAACCATGACGACGAGATTGGCCGTGGAATCATAATTGGAAAGGAATTGGTGACTTCAGCTAAAGAAATTCCTGTGAGACTTATCAATGTCAATGACTACCCAGTGACCATAAAGAAAGAGACAAACGTAGGCACTTGTGTACCTGTGACATCCATAATCCGTCAGGCGACAACATCTGATAATATATATAATAGTCTCCCGTTTTATACCGCTTCGCGGCTTTGGGAGTATAGCAGGGTAGTCTGCTATATCTAGGGCCTACGGTATACAAGGAAGGTAACATGGCCAGTGCTACGCTTCAACCGCCTATTATTACCCCTGGTTTTACCCAAGGTACTCATTTTATTCAGGATGAGTCGACCTGGGGCCTATAGACATTTTTAAAAATGTCTAGTTGTTCTTGCCGGCGGTAGGATTCGAACTCCGGACCACCGGCATGCGAGGCAAGCATCCTACCGCTTGCGCTACGCAGGCCCTCGACATCTGATAATTCCAACGATAAATTCGACCAAATGGTTGCAGTTGCGGGACAGTCTCTAAATCATATAGAGAAAAGGAAATTAAGGAAATTTCTTCGGCAGTATCGTGATATTTTCGTACCGAAAGGAGGAAAGACGGGAAGAACAACCGTCGTTAAGCATAAAATTGATACTGGTAATGCTAAGTCAATTCGTCAAACAGCTCGACGATTACCACAGGCGAAAAGAGAGGAAGCTGAAACGATTGTTCAGGAAATGAAGAAAGACGGGGCGATAGAACCTTCTACGAGCCCATAGGTCTCTCCGATGGTCCTGGTTAAGAATAAAGACGGAACGACGAGGTTCTGTGTGGATTACCGTTTGCCGAACAACGTTACCAAGAAAGATAGTTATCCTCTGCCTCAGATCGACGACACATTGGACACATTGGCTGGAAGTAAATTGTTTTCTACTTTGGATTTGAAGTCTGGATACTGGCAGGTAGAAATGGACCCAGTAGATAACGAGAAGACAGCCTTCACCACAGGCTCTGGATTGTGGCAATTCAATGTTATGCCATTTGGACTCTGTAATGCACCTGCGACATTTGAGAGGCTTAAGGAAAATGTGTTGAGAGGGTTATCTTGGAAAACATGCCTGGTTTATCTAGATGACATAATCGTCTTGGGGGAGACATTTGAAGATCATCTGAAGAATTTAGAAAACGTTTTTAACCGACTTAAAGCTGCCCAATTGATGTTAAACCACAAGAAGTGCCAGCTATTTCAAGGTAAAGTCAATTATCTGGGTCATATAGTCAGTAAAGAAGGAGTGGCCGTGAATAAGGGAAAAATCGATTCCATTAAGGAATGGCCAGGACCAACTTACAAACATCAAGTAAGAAGTTTTCTTGGACTATGTACTTACTACCGGAGGTTTATTAAGAAGTTTGCAGATATCTCTAAGCCATTAACGCGACTTACAGAGGAAGCACGAGATTACCGCTGGGATACCGACTGCCAAAATGCCTTTGAGACCTTAAAAAAGCATTTAATCACAGCACCAATTTTATGATATCCACTGCCAGAAGGAGAGTTCATCTTAGATACAGATGCAAGTAATGTGGGAATTGGAGAAGTACTATCTCAGATTCAAGGAGGACAGGAACGAGTCCTTGGATATTTTAGTAAAGTTCTTTCAAAACCTGAGCGGAATTATTGCGTCACGAGAAGAGAACTTCTAACAGTAGTGAAATCAGTAGAGCACTTCTATCAATACCTCTATGGAAGGAAGTTTTTAATCCGAACCGACCACATGCCGCCCTTAAGTGGTTGATGCAGTTTAAGAATCCAGAAGGTCAGATAGCCAGATGGATCGAATGACTCCAAGAATACGATTTCAAGATTGAGCACCGGGCCGTAGTTAGCCACAGAAACGCCGATTCTCTTTCCAGAAGGCCATGTTCAGCAGAGTGTTCCCACTGCAACGAAACGGAATCCAAGGAAGCAGCAGTGCTAAGAACAACGATGGTCAACGACGACTTGACGCCTACCAAGATAATGGAAGAACAAGAGAGAGATCCAGTTGTACAGAAAATTCGAAAATGGAAAGAGGAAAACCGTCGACCACCTTAGCAAGAAATAGCAAACCTATGCTCAGCGGTTAAGACGTATTGGGCCCAGTGGTACTCATTTATCATGGAAGATAGCTTGCTCAAACGAGTCCTGGAAAATGATGACGGTTCAGAGAAGAGAAGACAGTTGGTGATCCCAAAGGGCAGAATAGCCGAAGTACTTCGTTAGTTACACGACAGTCCATCAGAAGGGCATTTTGGTGAAAAGAAGACCCTTCAGTGAATTCGGGAACGGTTTTATTGGATGAACAGTTCAGACGACGTAAAAGACTGGTGTAAGAAATGTACTATTTGTGCTACGAGTAACGGGCTTCACCGAAAAAGGGGAGCTCCTATAAGACAATATAATGTTGGAAGCCCGTTTGAAAGAATAGCTTTGGACATTGCTGGGCCATTTCCAGAAAGTGAAAATAGAGGCAAGTACATGTTGGTAGTAATGTATTACTTTACTAAGTGGGTCGAGATTTACGCACTTCCAGACCAGAAGGCCGCCAACATTGCAGATAAGTTGATCCAAGAATATGTCAGCCGATTTGGAGTGCCTTTGGAGATCCATAGTGACCAAGGCAGGAACTTCGAAAGCGATCTATTCCAAATAGTATGTGATAGACTAGGCATGAAGAAAACAAGAACTATAGCATATTATCCGCAATCGGATGGTATGGTAGAACGGATGAATAGGACAGTTGGCAAGTATTTGACAAAGATGGTGTCCGATCATCAGCGAGACTGGGACCAATATCTTCCGTTCTTCACAATGGCCTACAGATCTGCTGTTAACGAATCAACAGGCCAGACACCAGCCAGAGTCCTATTCGGACGCGAGATGCGACTACCTTGTGATCTAGAGTTTGGGTGTCGACCTGGAGAAGATGTAGCAGGTGAAGATTATGTGATCGAATTACGAAAATGTACGATACACAAGCCGAAAAGGGTTGCTTTAAGAAGAACGACAAAGTCTGGCTCTATAATCCCAAGAAGCGAAACGGTTGTTCTCCCAAATTGCAGCAGTTTTAGGAAGGTCCATACCTCATTATGGAGAAGATCAACGATGCCGTCTACCGAATAAGCAAAATTCCGAGGGGAAAGCCGATGATAGTACACCATAACCGGCTGGCGTCTTTCGAAGATGACCATGACGTAGATGAAGAAGTGGAAGTAAACCAAGTCCAAGATCTGTCTGACCTCACGTTTGAGGAATTCATGGGTGCCTATGGAGGTACCGATAAAGCAATACATGGTGTTACCACTGAAGAAAAGCAAGATCTACTCGCGCTTCCCGATGACTACTCGCTGGCCCTTACCATCCCGGCCAGTATCAAAGACGCACCTGGGTTGGCATCCGTATTTCGAAGGAAGTTCGGTCGAGTTGTAGAACTTCAATTCCAAGTACCAGCTCCCGGGAAAGCCTTGAAACTCGTTACACGTTAAACATTACGTTACCTTTTCTACTTTGTAACGAAAGACACTGCCCGTGACCAACCTACCTACCGAGATGTATGAGAAGCCTTACTTCAATTGAGAACTAGAGTCCGACGTGCAAAAGTTAGCCATGCCAAAGTTAGAGTGCCGCCAATTAGATTGGAGGGTTATCCGAAGTATGGTGGAGGAGATCTTTAAAGACACCGAAGTCCAGGTGTTGCAACCCGCATAGTTACTGGTGCGGAGAGCAGTTGCCGATACCAGCATACCGATCCAGTTCCAGTCCCGACAAGGTTCCAGGAGGAACCATCTTTTAAGAGGGGGGCAATGTTACGATAAATATTATGGCGCACAAAACTGTAAATATATTATTCATTTCTGTTCTAGTATTTTCTCCGAGTCGCTATAAAAAACCAGTCTGGATTCCCGTTCATTCGAGGCAACTCAGGTCAACACCGCTGCGACCGGTCTTCCCCCAAGTTCGAGCCAATTCATGTCTGCTTCGAGGGAATTCCAGAACTAACGGCATTTTATATATAAAGAGGGAACTTTGCTGATAATAGTTAATAAATTGTTATATCGAATAAGTTGTATAATAAATTAATATAAATTATTGTGTTTTTTAGTGAATTAGAATAAGTGTATAAGACTGTAATAAATTAGAATAAGTGAAAATAAAGATTAAATAAACTAAGTGTTACAATATTTTAATAATAAATAAAGACAATAAATTAGATTTAATAAAAATATAACAATATACATAAACAAAGAACAGACCAAATGTATGGAATAGACAGAACGAGAAAAGATACAAGAACAATACCTAACAATAATCACAGAGGAAAAACTATATAAATTCGAAGAAGTAGAAATATTCTAGTACCTAGGAGCGACATTCACGAGGAGACCAAATATAAGGGAAGAAATCCAAGCGAGAATTATGGCTGGTAATCGTTGTATATTTGCTTTAAACAAATTATTAAGAAGTAAAAACATATCCAGAAGGGCTAAGATAAGAATACATTAAGACAGTAATAAGATCTATAGTAATATATGCTAGTAAAAGATGAACCATGAACAAATCCAAACAAGTCATGCTCCAAGTGTGGGAAACAACATTCGTCAGGAAAATATTTGGGGGAAAGCTACGGAATGACAACCGAATATCATAGGAATCATAAAATCATAAAGACTGAGATTATTGGGACATATCCAAAGGATGTCAAATACGAGACTACCCAAAAGAATATTAACAGGAGGAATAGAAGAAAAGAAGAAGAAAGGTAGGCAGAAAACCAGGTGTAAGAAGCATGTTGAAAAATATATACTTAGAAGAACTTTATTATGTAAACAGTAGCAAGCAAATGGGTGGATATAGATCTTCAAAACTATTCGGTCGCCAAAAACGAAGCAAAAGTAAAGCAGAAGCGTATAGAAATATATATGGTCAACAGAGAAGATTGCTGAGAATGAAATATTAGAGAACGATAACATAGAGAACGATAACAGCCAGAAAACTACATAGGTATAAACTTGTTAAATACTACGGTAAAACTTACAACTAAAATTTTACAAGTTCTAATAAATCAGAGGATAAGTTAAGCAGATGAACAGGGTTTTCGTAGTGGAAGATCGTGTACACATGCAATATTCGTTATAAAGAATATTAATGAGAAATCACTAGAGCATAATAGACCAGCATTTCTGTGTCTGATTGACCTAAAGAAAGCGTTTGACAGAGTAAGACTCAAAGATGTAATCTATCTGCTGTATAATAGAGAAGTTCCCCTAAATATTATAAAAACTATCGATAACATCTACCAAAACAACAAAATGGAAGTCAGTATAGATGGACAACTTACAGAATCTATAGAAATAGGCAACGGAATAAGACAAGGAGATTCATTGAGCCCCATGCTCTTCAATTTGATCATGGATGAAATCATCAAAACCGTTAACAAAGGAAGAGGATACAGAATGGGAAACAAAGAAATCAAAATACTCTGTTACGCAGACGACGCAATATTGATAGCCCAAGACGAAGATAGTCTGCAAAGACCGGTCCACAGATTTAACATAAGAGCAATATAATTTAATATGACAATCTCATCTCAGAAAACTAAAACAATAGTAGTCAGCAAAGAACCAACCAGATGTAAAATAGAAATTGATGGCATCAGTATTGAACAAGTAATGGAAATAAAATAAAGTCAAGAATTTATAAAGCCACTGTAAGACCAATAATGACATATGCCTCAGAAACAAGACCCAAGACACAACGCAAAGGCTACTGGAAACTGCAGAGATCAGAGTACTGAGATGAATTACAGGAAATATGCTGAGAAATTGAAAGAGAAGTAAAGACATTAGAAGAAAATGTAACGTACAGACCCATGCCGTCAAAATAGCAATAGATAAGTCACCAATCGGCAGAAGAAGTATCGGACGACCGCGCAAAAGATGGAGTGACAACTTTCCATAGAAGTATTAATCCGCCAATGAACAAGCAGAATTGCTTATAAAGAGGAAGAAGAAGAAGATAACATAGAGGAAAGTATGAAATACGCAAGAATTATATAATTAACGCAGCAATAGAATCACTTGGAGAGAGGAAAGTAACGAAACTAACATAATAAAAAAGAAAACACCATCGTTTAGAGAGGAAGTGAAGACAAAATGAAACGAAAAGAAAAAAGCCTTTTACTTCAATACAGAACACAGCAAATACAACAGGTATACAACCAGCATAAATTAATCCGAAATGAAACGAATACTTTAGTCAGACAAATTAAAAGGGAACACTGACAGAGCCGCTCAAAAAGATAAAAACGACTTCTATGGGACACAAAAATAAATATGTGATCATTCTCCAAAGTATATTCTACATAAGTTCGTTCATCTCTTTTTTTTTGTCCTCTAAAATTGATGAACGAACTTATTAAAACGAAACACATTTAGAAGGAAACATGGACAGACCACTTTCGATTCCTATTTGCTAAAGGTGACGATAATGAACCACTAACACCTGAAGTGACGACAAACGAAGAAATAAATATTAAGGAGGGAGAAGTAAAGGAAGCATTAAGTAAATTTAAAAAAAAAGGAAATCACTAGGAGAGGACAGAATACCGAATGAACTCATAAAGTACGGAGGACCAGATCTGACCAAACAACTATTAAAACGAATCCAAAAATAATAGAACAAAACAGAATATGTCTTGTGTATACTAGTGTCAAATAAAATGTCCATTGCGTATTGGTGGATAGCCTATATATAGCAGATCTACCGAAGTCATTATCAATGGTGTTATAACTCTTTGTCTTTCTTTGCCGCATTTACTATTGCCTTTCATTTTTGTGGATCCTGTGCCACTATTTGCTCTTGTCGCACTCCCATTTTCTCCAGATCCTCTCTAACTGCATATTTCCACCTTTTTCTACTCCCTTCTACAGATCTGCGTCCATCCGGTATTTCCCAAAACCCATTGTTTATACGGCGATTGTGATTACTTTATAATAACTTCCGAAGTCCTGAGGTATTATATAATAAATTGGTCATGGAACATGTACAAAAAGCCAAATGACTGCAAAACGACCGGTATAAAACATAGGGTTTCCAGAGAAGAATAATAAAATAGGTATGTGGTTTTAGATTATGGATTTCTGGAATCGAAACTTAATTGAATTTCCTCCAATAGTTGCGACCCAGTAGTGACATAGCTGCTTCTATATACCATGTTAGTTCGCAGTATCACAGATGGTTAAATCAATACAAGACTCCAATAGTTTCGACTCAGTAATGACATAGTTGCTGCCCTATGCCATATTATCTGTAGTAGGTACCCATTGTGTTGTTGCGTTCTTTTTTGCATCGCCTTAGATGCAATCTAGAATTCAGATTTCAAGCAGTTAATTAACGGTTTTAATTTAATAATAAAACAGCTTGTGATCGAAATATAAGAGATTTCCAAAGCCCTATACGCCACAATATCTTTAAAATTACATATTAGTAACTGAACATCATTTAAAAAAATATAATTTTTTTAGATTTGTAACTTTCAGCAAGATATAACTTTTAAAACATCTTGTATAGATTCACATCAAACTTCGCTCACAATAATCGATATATTGTCTTCTCGCTTACACTGGATTTTAAATTCCTGTTTTTCTGTATCTTGACGAACCTCAGAATCGGACCGAATCGTTCTTCTAGCTGGGTAGAGAGGGCACCACGATCGGAGACTTCAACTATTCTATTTTTAGATGTGATTTCCGAGAGAAACGATTGAAACGCGCCACGACCGTTTTTAAAAAGAGAACATATTGGTTAGACCTAAACCTAATATGTAGGAGAAAAAGTAACATGGTTATCACTGATTTTAGATAGTTAGACAGTTTATGTAAATTTACCATTATTTAAACTTTTATTTTCAAATGTAAATTAATATTAACAGATAATTACACTCCGTTTTCAAATTATTTTTAGCAGTTTTTATGACATAGCAGATTAATGATGAATATTTTCAAAACTATTTGTTTATTACGTGATAAATTTGTACTAAGAACGACAAAAACAATACTAAATAAAAATCGTGCAATAAAAATGACACAACGCTAAATTTTCTACTTTTTATGTGCCGTCTCCCAATCGGAGGTTGGATATCATTCACTGTCTTTTTTTTAATGACATAGACATTAGTCATTCATCCAGTTGCAATAGATTCCCTAATCAGACAAATACACAATCCTATCCCTAAAGAGTTAGTTCTATTGAACTGCATCTAAACCAGTCCCTTATACACCAGTCTATTTGGAAAAAAATCATTGATTTCACGTAAAAATCTTATACAGATATTTGAAGGTTTTAAAAGGTACCTATATAAGGGGTAGCTGATGAAAAATCCGCGAAGACATACTGCTTTGTTTTTGTTTTAAACAATCTTAAAAAGTAAAAAATCATTTTTTGTCTATAAAACGTTTTTTATGTAGTTTAGAGAAAATGGTTCAAATACAAATTATAGATCTTAAAAAGTTCTTCAATTTGCGAGTGTCTAAATTAAAATATATACCTAAACAATTTACCAAGATAGTTGCAAAAAAGCTTAATTTTGCAGTAATTTATACATGTTAATAACTTTGTTTTAGACGGTCACTCTAGAGATAATCTGTGAATCGAAATCGGTTCTATAAGGGTTAATTTTTAAGGTGTATTAAAAAAACTGCAACATTTAATTAAATTTGTTATTAAAAAACAGTTTGAAAACGGGCTGACTTTTTAGCTTATAAACATTTATAATACTGTTGTGAATTTATTAAAAGGTTCAATATTTATAACACTTACGGATTTAATTTATTTCTTTATTTATATTAATATATAATATATAATATATATAATATATATTATAACGGTAAGGCAAACGGGTATTTTTTACATCGGCTCGACCGTTTCTGGAAGGTCCATTCAGGTAAATTTCTGCCGGCTAATAGAATACTCTCGTAAAATCTAAAAACAGAACACATTAGTCATAATATTTACGGTTATTTTAGGCCAGGATAATTATCGTAACATTGCCCCCCTCTTAAAAGATGGTTCCTCCTGGAACCTTGTCGGGACTGAAACCGGAACTGTATGCTGGTATCGGCAACTGGACCCTCTTTTACAACTTCCAGTTGTATAAAAATGACAAGGGACGGTTTTCTCTCCGCACCAGTAACTATGCGGATTGCAACAGACTAACACCTGGACTTCGGTGTCTTTAAAGATCTCCTCCACCATATTTCGGATAACCCTCCAATCTAATTGGCGGCACTCCAACTTTGGCATGGCTAACTTTTGCACGTCGGGCTCTAGTACGTGCTCTCTCAATTGAAGTAAGGCTTCCCACACATCTCGGTAGGTAGGTTGGTCACGGGCAGTGTCTTTTGTTACCAGGTAGAAAAGGTAACGTGATGCATCTTGGAGTTTCAAGGTTTTACCGGGAGCTGGCACCTGGCATTGAAGTTCTGCAACTCGACCAAACTTCCTTCGAAAGACGGATGCCAACCCTGGTGCGTCTTTGATACTGGCCGGGATGGTAAGGGCCAGCGAGTAGTCATCGGGGAGCGCGAGTAGATCTTGCTTTTCTTCAGTGGTAACACCATGTCTTGCTTTACCGGTACCTCCATAGGCACCCATGAATTCCTCAAACGTGAGGTCAGACACGTCTTGGACTTGGTTTACTTCCACTTCTTCATCTACGTCGTGGTCACCTTCGAAAGACGCCAGCCGGTTATGGTGTACTATCATCGGCTTTCCCCTCGGAATCTTGCTTATTCGGTAGATGACATCGTTGATCTTCTCCATGATGAGGTATGGACCTTCCCAAAACTGCTGCAATTTGGGAGAACAACCTTTTCGCTTCTTGGGATTATACAGCCATACTTTGTCGTTCTTCTTAAAGCAACCCTTTTCGGCTTGTGTATCGTACCGTTTCTTCATTCGGTCGCTAGCGATCTGAAGGTGGGAACGGACCAACTCATGTACATCGTCCATTCTTCTTCGTAATTCGATCACATAATCTTCACCTGCTACATCTTCTCCAGGTCGACACCCAAATTCTAGATCACAAGGTAGTCGCATTTCGCGTCCGAATAGGACTCTGGCTGGTGTCTGGCCCGTTGATTCGTTAACAGCAGATCTGTAGGCCATTGTGAAGAACGGAAGGTATTGGTCCCAGTCTCGCTGATGATCGGACACCATCTTTGTCAAATACTTGCCAACTGTCCTATTCATTCGTTCTACCATACCATCCGATTGCGGATGATACGCGGTAGTTCTTGTTTTCTTCATGCCTAGTCTATCACATATTCCTTGGAATAGATCACTTTCGAAGTTCCTGCCTTGGTCACTATGGATCTCCAAAGGCACTCCAAATCGGCTGATATATTCTTGGATCAACTTATCTGCAACGGTGGCGGCCTTCTGGTCTGGAAGTGCGTAAATCTCGACCCACTTACTGAAGTAATCCATTACTACCAGCATGTACTTGCCTCCATTTTCACTTTCTGGAAATGGCCCAGCGATGTCCAAAGCTATTCTTTCAAACGGGCTTCCAACATTATATTGTCTCATAGGAGCTCTCCTTTTTCGGTAAGGCCCGTTACTCGTGGCACAAATAGTACATTTCTTACACCAGTCTTTTACATCGTCGGAACTGTTCATCCAATAAAACCGTTCCCGAATTCGCTGAAGGGTTTTCCTTACACCAAAATGCCCTCCCGATGGACTGTCGTGTAACTGACGAAGTACTTCGGCTATTCTGCTCTTTGGGATCACCAACTGTCTTCTCTTCTCTGAACCGTCATCATTTTCCAGGACTCGTTTAAGCAAGCCATCTTCGATGATAAATGAGTCCCACTGGGCCCAATACGTCTTAACTACTGAGCATAGGTTTGATATTTCCTGCCAAGGTGGTCGACGGTTTTCCTCTTTCCATTTTCGGATTTTCTGTATAACTGGATCTCTCTCTTGTTCTTCCCTAATCTTAGTAGGCGTCCAGTCGTCGTTGACAATCGTCGTTCTTAGCACTGCTGCTTCCTTGGATTCCGTTTTGTTGCAGTGGGAACACTCTGCTGAGCATGGCCTTCTGGAAAGAGAATCAGCGTTTCTGTGGCTAACTCCGGCCCGGTGCTCAATCTTAAAATCGTATTCTTGGAGTCGTTCGATCCACCTGGCTATCTGACCCTCTGGATTCTTAAACTGCATCAACCACTTAAGGGCGGCATGGTCGGTTCGGATTAAAAACTTCCTTCCATAGAGGTATTGATAGAAGTGCTCTACTGATTTCACTACTGCCAGAAGTTCTCTTCTCGTGACGCAATAATTCCGCTCAGGTTTTGAAAGAACTTTACTAAAATATCCGAGGACTCGTTCCTGTCCTCCTTGAATCTGAGACAGCACTCCTCCAATTCCCACATTACTTGCATCCGTATCTAAGATGAACTCTCCTTCTGGCAGTGGATACCCTAAAATTGGTGCTGTTATTAAATGCTTTTTCAACGTTTCAAAGGCATTTTGGCAGTCTATATCCCAGCGGTATTCTCTTGCTTCCTCTGTAAGTCGCGTTAATGGCTTAGCGATATCTGCAAACTTCTTAATAAACCTCCGGTAGTAAGTACATAGTCCAAGAAAACTTCTCACTTGATGTTTGTCAGTTGGTTTTGGCCATTCCTTAATAGAATCGATTTTTCCCTTATCCACGGCCACTCCTTCTTTACTGACTATATGACCCAGATAATTGACTTTACCTTGAAATAGCTGGCACTTCTTGGGGTTTAGCATCAATTGGGCAGCTTTAAGTCGATTAAAAACGTTTTCTAAATTCCTCAAATGATCTTCGAATGTCTCCCCCAAGACGATTATGTCATCTAAATAAACCAGGCATGTTTTCCAAGATAACCCTCTCAACACATTTTCCATAAGCCTCTCAAATGTCGCAGGAGCATTACAGAGTCCAAATGGCATAACGTTGAATTGCCACAATCCAGATCCTGTGGTGAAGGCTGTCTTTTCTTTATCTACTGGGTCCATTTCTACCTGCCAGTATCCAGACTTCAAATCCAAAGTAGAAAACAATTTACTTCCAGCCAATGTGTCCAATGTGTCATCGATCCGAGGCAGAGGATAACTATCTTTCTTGGTAACGTTGTTCAGCAAACGGTAATCCACACAGAACCTCGTCGTTCCGTCTTTCTTCTTAACCAGGACCACCGGAGAGACCCATGGGCTCGTAGAAGGTTCTATCACCCCGTCTTTCTTCATTTCCTGAACAATCGTTTCAGCTTCCTCTCTCTTCGCCTGTGGTAATCGTCGAGCTGTTTGACGAATTGGCTTAGCATTACCAGTATCAATTTTATGCTTAACAACGGTAGTTCTTCCCGTCTTTCCTCCTTTCGGTACGAAAATATCACGATACTGCCGAAGAAATTCCCTTAATTTCCTTTTCTCCATCTGATTTAGAGACTGTCCTGCAACTGCAACCATTTGGTCGAATTTGTCGTTGGAATTATCAGATGTTGTCGCCTGACGGATTATGGATGTCACAGGTACACAAGTTCCTACCTTTGTCTCTTTCTTGATGGTCACTGGGTAGTCGTTGACATTGATAAGTCTCACAGGAATTTCTTTAGCCGAAGTCACCAATTCCTTTCCAATTATGATTCCACGGCCAACCTCATCGTCGTGGTTCCAAGGCTCCATCATAACAGGTGTCCCTTCGTCTACAATTCCCTGTAGTCGCGCTACTATGATCGTTTCGCTTCTCGCAGGCACGACTGTATCTTCTGTAATGGCTGCTTGCACAGTGTTGTCATTATGTGGATGGAGAAATACCTCCTCGTTGCCAACTTTGATTACCTTATTCTTAAAATCCAATTGGAATCCATGCATATTCATTACGTCCATTCCTAATATAACATCCTCTTCGATGTCAGCAACTATAACAGTATGGACGAACTTTTCTGCTCCAATTCCCAATTGTACCTGGATTTCTCCATGAATGTTAGCATTTTCACCTGTAGCGGTCCGAAGTCGCAACCTCGTTGGTAACAGTTTCTTTCGGCTGTTTATAACTGTCAGGCGTATAATGGTTCTGGTCGCTCCGGTATCCACCAACAACGTATGCTTTTTACCATTTATGTCTCCATCTACATATACACTATCTTCACGACATTTCAAAGAAGCTATTAGTATGAGAGGGTCTTTGGAAAAGTTCTGGGTCGAAGCTGCCCCCCTAAGGCTGACCCGTTCTAGTTTTCCTGATGGTGAGTTTCTTGATTTGCGTCGTACCTAGGGTGCTTACAGGAGCTTCGCACGTGTCCTATTTCGCCACAATTCCAGCATCTGATGGTCTTCGTTTTCTTATATGTCATGCTTTTCATCATATTAACGAGCTGGTCAAGTTTATCTTCATCTCCTTCCTCTTTTACAGTCCTAACTTTACTGTACCCACCAGAGGCCTGCGTAGCTGACTCGTATTCGAGGGCGGCGGATAAGACATCAACCAGCGTCTTGTGACGAGCTAATCGTAGTGTTCTCTGCATTTCATGATCACGAAGACCATCAATAAACGTTTGAACGGCCAATTTTTCCATCATGTCTTCGGGAGCTGTTGGATAAGCATATCGTACTAATCTGGCAATATCTACCTCATATTCTTGAAGAGCCTCATCTTTCTTCTGTCTACGATTTTTAAGCTGCGACTGATATACATGCTCCAAATGTTCGTGGCCATATCGCATATTTAACCTCTTCTTCAGTTGTTCGAAATCATCGGTCTCCTCTACTGCTATGGTCTGAAGCACATCTAAGGCATCTCCTCGAAGAGCGATAGTCAGGTTTACCGCCTTTTCTTTTTCAGACCATCCATTTGCTCTTGCGGCTGATTCGAACTGTTTCATGTAGTTGTTCCATGATGATTTTCCGTCGAAAGTTGGGACTTTAACATGAATAGAACCTCCACTTCCTTCAAATTTCGGCCGTGTCTCCAACTTACATTTCGTCTCGTCTTCTTTTATCTCCACTGTAATTGGATTGTTTCCTCTCTCTGCTGTCCCGGTTTCCTCCATCTTCTTTTCCATCTCTTTCCATATCTTTTCTTCGAAGGCCAACATATCGGCAGCAACTTGGTTTTTTAACGAAGATATTCTATCGTCCAGGGCAGACATCTCAGAAGTGACTTTAGAGATTTCCGAAGAGATGTTAGCAGAGACTTTGCTTTCCAGAGAAGAAATCTCGTTAGAAACTTTGCTTTCTAAAGAAGCGATGTCGCCGGATACTTTGGCTACATCAGAAGAAACTTTCGAAATATCGTCAGAAACTTTGTTCTCCAATTTCGAAATCGACGAGATGACAGCATCATGTTTGTCTTCAAATATATAAGTCTCTGGATCTAGTCCTTCTTCTAGCAAAGCGTTCTTTAGTCGTTGGACTAACTCAGCCTTTTTTCCGGTGGAAGATAATTCTCTGTCTTCAAGATGTCTTCTTAAATTAGTCACTGTCAGCTCATAAATCGTAGCCATTTTCACAATTTATTTTATATTCACTTGTATTATTATTATAAGTCTAATTTATGTTCGATCCCACTTCTGACACCATTTGTTGTGAATTTATTAAAAGGTTCAATATTTATAACACTTACGGATTTAATTTATTTCTTTATTTATATTAACTTATCTGACAAATTTATATATATCCGTACGTTACAAATTCGCGAGCGCGAGTTCAGAATTAACCGTTCCTTCCAAATCAAATGTCCTTTATATATGCCATTGCCTTTACGCTAGAATCATCGAACAGCCTTCTCGATTTGCGGCGAAATTATAACGGTAAGGCAAACGGGTATTTTTTACATCGGCTCGACCGTTTCTGGAAGGTCCATTCAGGTAAATTTCTGCCGGCTAATAGAATACTCTCGTAAAATCTAAAAACAGAACACATTAGTCATAATATTTACGGTTATTTTAGGCCAGGATAATTATCGTAACAATACCTTTTACAATTTTGTGTGTCACACTCTTGTAAGTAGGCTCAATGAAAAGCTGTTGAAAAATCACACTTAAAAAAACAGAACCTTCTATGAGCAATAGGAAACCAGCCAGCTTTTCTTTTTCTTAAAACCATATTTCCATTGTTTATTAACATTAAGAGTTGAAGCTTGAACAAATTGTAAAAGAAGATCTGAATTTTATGATTCAACTTATAAATGTCATACATAGTGAAGAAGTAAAAAGTTATAACCCTTTAAAGTGATGGTACTCGTAAAATACCGCCACGGAAAAGTGGAGGGGAGAACTTTCCACTGCAATATCTCGGCTTGTTTCTTGTTATTGATTATATAGGATTCTGTTTTTTTTGGAAAGTGCTTTTTCACAAGCTTTTCATTGAGCCTACTACAACCGTGTGACCGTGTGTAAAAAATATATGTTATTATAAACGTTTAGAAGCTAAAAAGTCAGCCGTTTTTGAAACTGGTTTTTAATAATAAATTTAATAAAACGGTAAAGTTTTGTTAATATACATCTCTATAAGATATCTGCATATATCTTCAAATATCTTCATAAAATTTTTTCAGCTTTTTTCTTCCTTGACTGGAGCACTTTTGTGTTCGTTTTCTTCTGTGCCCATGCTGTTCTAAGTATTCTTCTGTAATACCACATTTCAAATGACCGTAGCTTATTTATGTGTTCTTGCTTCAGTGTCCAGCTTTTAAGTCCATATTGTAGTATCGAAAACACGTAACATCTCAGAGCTCTTACTTTCAGTTCTAATCTAAGGTCTTTATTGCAGAGAATTGTTTTCATTTTTATAAACGCATTCCTTACTATTGTTACGTAAAAATATGAGTCATAGTTTTAACCTTTAAAACATGTTTTTAATCTAATATGTTGTAGAGTTTACGAGAGGCCTCGATTTACCTGAGCGACCTTCCAGAAGCGATGCGAGGGAAATCCAGTTTGCCGTTACCGTTTCGCCATCGAAGGTTTTAGACTATTCGAGATAACGGCACTGGTATATAATAACGGAACTTTATTTGGAAGGGACAGTTAATAAAGAAGATTCGCGCTCGTGATATTATTGTTACGCTCGCCTACTAATAAATTATTGTATATGTAGTGATAAATAAACTTATATAAATCATCGTGCCTTTTAATAAATTAAAGTAGGAACAATATAATAAATTAGTAAAGACATTATAAATTAAAGACATAACAATTAATAAATTCACAACAAATGGTGTCAGAGTGAGATCGAACATAAATTAGACTTATAATAATAATACAAGTGAATATAAAATAAATTGTGAAAATGGCTACGATTTATGAGCTGACAGTGACTAATTTAAGAAGACATCTCGAAGACAGAGAATTAGCTTCTACCGGAAAAAAGGCTGAGTTAGTCCAACGACTAAAGAACGCTTTGCTAGAAGAAGGACTAGATCCAGAGACTTATATATTTGAAGATGCTGTCCTCTCGTCGATTTCGAAAGTTTCTTCTGATGTAGCCAAAGTTTCTGGTGACATCGCATCATTAGAGAACAAAGTTTCTGACGATATTTCGAAAGTTTCTTCTGATGTAGCCAAGGTTTCTGGTGATGTAGCCAAAGTTTCCGGCGACATCGCTTCGTTGGAAGACAAAGTTTCTAACGAGATTTCTTCGCTGGAAAGCAAAGTCTCTGCTAACATCTCTTCGGAAATCTCTAAAGTCACTTCTGAGATGTCTGCCCTGGACGATAGAATATCTTCATTAAAAAACCAAGTTGCTGCCGATATGTTAGCCTTCGAAGAAAAGATATGGAAAGAGATGGAAAAGAAGATGGAGGAAACAGGGACAGCAGAGAGAGGTAACAATCCGATTACAGTGGAGATAAAAGAAGACGAGACGAAATGTAAGTTGGAGACACGGCCGAAATTTGAAGGAAGTGGAGGTTCTATTCATGTTAAAGTCCCAACTTTCGACGGAAAATCATCATGGAACAACTACATGAAACAGTTCGAATCAGCCGCAAGAGCGAATGGATGGTCTGAAAAAGAAAAGGCTGTAAACCTGACTATCGCTCTTCGAGGAGATGCCTTAGATGTGCTTCAGACCATAGCCGTAGAGGAGACCGATGATTTCGAACAACTGAAGAAGAGGTTAAATATGCGATATGGCCACGAACATTTGGAGCATGTATATCAGTCACAGCTTAAAAATCGTAGACAGAAGAAAGATGAGGCTCTTCAAGAATATGAGGTAGATATTGCCAGATTAGTACGATATGCTTATCCAACAGCTCCCGAAGACATGATGGAAAAATTGGCCGTTCAAACGTTTATTGATGGTCTTCGTGATCATGAAATGCAGAGAACACTGCGATTAGCTCGTCACAAAACGCTGGTTGATGTCTTATCCGCCGCCCTCGAATACGAGTCAGCTACGCAGGCCTCTGGCGGGTACAGTAAAGTTAGGACTGTAAAAGAGGAAGGAGACGAAGATAAACTTGACCAGCTCTTTAATTTGATGAAAAGCATGACATGCAAGAAAAAGAAGACCATAAAATCAAGAAACTCACCATCAGGAAAACCAGAACGAGTCAACCTTAGGGAGGCAGCTTCGACCCGGAACTCTTCCAAAGACCCTCTCATACTAATAGCTTCTTTGAAATGTCGTGAAGATAGTGTATATGTAGATGGAGACATAAATGGTAAAAAGCATACGTTGTTGGTGGATACCGGAGCGACCAGAACCATTATACGCCCGACAGTTATAAACAGCCGAAAGAAACTGTTACCAACGAGGTTGCGACTTCGGACCGCTACAGGTGAAAATGCCAACATTCATGGAGAAATCCAGGTACAATTGGGAATTGGAGCAGAAAAGTTTGTCCATACTGTTATAGTTGCTGACATCGAAGAGGATGTTATATTAGGAATGGACGTAATGAATATGCATGGATTCCAATTGGATTTTAAGAATAAGGTAATCAAAGTTGGCAACGAGGAGGTATTTCTCCATCCACATAATGACAACACTGTGCAAGCAGCCATTACAGAAGATACAGTCGTGCCTGCGAGAAGCGAAACGATCATAGTAGCGCGGCTACAGGGATTTGTGGACGAAGGGAGACCTGTTATGATGGAGCCTTGGAACCACGACGATGAGGTTGGCCGTGGAATCATAATTGGAAAGGAATTGGTGACTTCGGCTAAGGAAATTCCTGTGAGACTTATCAATGTCAACGACTACCCAGTGACCATAAAGAAAGAGACAAAAGTAGGAACTTGTGTACCTGTGACATCCATAATCCGTCAGGCGACAACATCTGATAATTCCAACGACAAATTCGACCAAATGGTTGCAGTTGCAGGACAGTCTCTAAATCAGATGGAGAAAAGGAAATTAAGGGAATTTCTTCGGCAGTATCGTGATATTTTCGTACCGAAAGGAGGAAAGACGGGAAGAACTACCGTTGTTAAGCATAAAATTGATACTGGTAATGCTAAGCCAATTCGTCAAACAGCTCGACGATTACCACAGGCGAAGAGAGAGGAAGCTGAAACGATTGTTCAGGAAATGAAGAAAGACGGGGTGATAGAACCTTCTACGAGCCCATGGGTCTCTCCGGTGGTCCTGGTTAAGAAGAAAGACGGAACGACGAGGTTCTGTGTGGATTACCGTTTGCTGAACAACGTTACCAAGAAAGATAGTTATCCTCTGCCTCGGATCGATGACACATTGGACACATTGGCTGGAAGTAAATTGTTTTCTACTTTAGATTTGAAGTCTGGATACTGGCAGGTAGAAATGGACCCAGTCGATAAAGAAAAGACAGCCTTTACCACAGGATCTGGATTGTGGCAATTCAACGTTATGCCATTTGGACTTTGTAATGCTCCTGCGACATTTGAGAGGCTTATGGAAAATGTGTTGAGAGGGTTATCTTGGAAAACATGCCTGGTTTATTTAGATGACATAATCGTCTTGGGGGAGACATTCGAAGATCATTTGAGGAATTTAGAAAACGTTTTTAATCGACTTAAAGCTGCTCAATTGATGCTAAACCCTAAGAAGTGCCAGCTATTTCAAGGTAAAGTCAATTATCTGGGTCATATAGTCAGTAAAGAAGGAGTGGCCGTGGATAAGGGAAAAATCGATTCCATTAAGGAATGGCCAAAACCAACTGACAAACATCAAGTGAGAAGTTTTCTTGGACTATGTACTTACTACCGGAGGTTTATTAAGGAGTTTGCAGATATCGCTAAGCCATTAACGCGACTTACGGAGGAAGCAAGAGATTACCGCTGGGATACAGACTGCCAAAATGCCTTTGAGACCTTGAAAAAGCATTTAATAACAGCACCAATTTTAGGGTATCCACTGCCAGAAGGAGAGTTCATCTTAGATACAGATGCAAGTAATGTGGGAATTGGAGGAGTGCTGTCTCAGATTCAAGGAGGACAGGAACGAGTCCTCGGATATTTTAGTAAAGTTCTTTCAAAACCTGAGCGGAATTATTGCGTCACGAGAAGAGAACTTCTAGCAGTAGTTAAATCAGTAGAGCACTTCTATCAATACCTCTATGGCAGAAAGTTTCTAATCCGAACCGACCATGCCGCCCTTAAGTGGTTGATGCAGTTTAAGAATCCAGAGGGTCAGATAGCCAGGTGGATCGAACGACTCCAAGAATACGATTTTAAGATTGAGCACCGAGCCGGAGTTAGCCACAGAAACGCTGATTCTCTTTCCAGACGGCCATGCCCAGCAGAGTGTCCCCACTGCAACAAAACGGAATCCAAGGAAGCAGCAGTGCTAAGAACGACGATTGTCAACGACGACTGGACGCCTACTAAGATAAGGGAAGAACAAGAGAGAGATCCAGTTATACAGAAAATCCGAAAATGGAAAGAGGAAAACCGTCGACCACCTTGGCAGGAAATATCAAACCTATGCTCAGTAGTTAAGACGTATTGGGCCCAGTGGGACTCATTTATCATCGAAGATGGCTTGCTTAAACGAGTCCTGGAAAATGATGACGGTTCAGAGAAGAGAAGACAGTTGGTGATCCCAAAGAGCAGAATAGCCGAAGTACTTCGTCAGTTACACGACAGTCCATCGGGAGGGCATTTTGGTGTAAGGAAAACCCTTCAGCGAATTCGGGAACGGTTTTATTGGATGAACAGTTCCGACGACGTAAAAGACTGGTGTAAGAAATGTACTATTTGTGCTACGAGTAACGGGCCTCACCGGAAAAGGAGAGCTCCTATGAGACAATATAATGTTGGAAGCCCGTTTGAAAGAATAGCTTTGGACATTGCAGGGCCATTTCCAGAAAGTGAAAATGGGGGCAAGTACATGTTGGTAGTAATGGATTACTTCACTAAGTGGGTCGAGATTTACGCACTTCCAGACCAGAAGGCCGCCACCGTTGCAGATAAGTTGATCCAAGAATATATCAGCCGATTTGGAGTGCCTTTGGAGATCCATAGTGACCAAGGCAGGAACTTCGAAAGTGATCTATTCCAAGGAATATGTGATAGACTAGGCATGAAGAAAACAAGAACTACCGCGTATCATCCGCAATCGGATGGTATGGTAGAACGAATGAATAGGACAGTTGGCAAGTATTTGACAAAGATGGTGTCCGATCATCAGCGAGACTGGGACCAATACCTTCCGTTCTTTACAATGGCCTACAGATCTGCTGTTAACGAATCAACGGGCCAGACACCAGCCAGAGTCCTATTCGGACGCGAAATGCGACTACCTTGTGATCTAGAATTTGGGTGTCGACCTGGAGAAGATGTAGCAGGTGAAGATTATGTGATCGAATTACGAAGAAGAATGGACGATGTACATGAGTTGGTCCGTTCCCACCTTCAGATCGCTAGCGACCGAATGAAGAAACGGTACGATACACAAGCCGAAAAGGGTTGCTTTAAGAAGAACGACAAAGTATGGCTGTATAATCCCAAGAAGCGAAAAGGTTGTTCTCCCAAATTGCAGCAGTTTTGGGAAGGTCCATACCTCATCATGGAGAAGATCAACGATGTCATCTACCGAATAAGCAAGATTCCGAGGGGAAAGCCGATGATAGTACACCATAACCGGTTGGCATCTTTCGAAGGTGACCACGACGTAGATGAAGAAGTGGAAGTAAACCAAGTCCAAGATGTGTTTGACCTCACGTTTGAGGAATTCATGGGTGCCTATGGAGGTACCGGTAAAGCGAGACATGGTGTTACCACTGAAGAAAAGCAAGATCTACTCGAGCTCCCCGATGACTACTCGCTGGCCCTTACCATCCCGGCCAGTATCAAAGACGCACCAGGGTTGGCATCCGTCTTTCGAAGGAAGTTTGGTCGAGTTGCAGAACTTCAATGCCAAGTGCCAGCTCCCGGTAAAACCTTGAAACTCCAAGATGCATCACGTTACCTTTTCTACCTGGTAACAAAAGACACTGCCCGTGACCAACCTACCTACCGAGATGTATGGGAAGCCTTACTTCAATTGAGAGGGCACGTACTAGAGTCCGACGTGCAAAAGTTAGCCATGCCAAAGTTGGAGTGCCGCCAATTAGATTGGAGGGTTATCCGAAATATGGTGGAGGAGATCTTTAAAGAAACCGAAGTCCAGGTGTTAGTCTGTTGCAATCCGCATAGTTACTGGTGCGGAGAGAAAACCGTCCCTTGTCATTTTTATACAACTGGAAGTTGTAAAAGAGGGTCCAGTTGCCGATACCAGCATACCGTTCCAGTTCTAGTCCCAACAAGGTTCCAGGAGGAACCATCTTTTGAGAGGGGGGCAATGTTACGTAAAAATATGAGTCATAGTTTTAACCTTTAAAACATGTTTTTAATCTAATATGTTGTAGAGTTTACGAGAGGCCTCGATTTACCTGAGCGACCTTCCAGAAGCGATGCGAGGGAAATCCAGTTTGCCGTTACCGTTTCGCCATCGAAGGTTTTAGACTATTCGAGATAACGGCACTGGTATATAATAACGGAACTTTATTTGGAAGGGACAGTTAATAAAGAAGATTCGCGCTCGTGATATTATTGTTACGCTCGCCTACTAATAAATTATTGTATATGTAGTGATAAATAAACTTATATAAATCATCGTGCCTTTTAATAAATTAAAGTAGGAACAATATAATAAATTAGTAAAGACATTATAAATTAAAGACATAACAATTAATAAATTCACAACACTATTTCTATCCTGGACTATCTATCCTTCTAACCTTATTTTTGTTGTTTGATTATTATTTTCTGAAATCCAGGTTCCAAGACATTTTTCAACCCTTTCTATAGGTACATCTCCCAAATATATGTTTGCTAATATATTTGCTTTCTTTGTTATTATCATGTGTTTAGTCTTTTTTATATTCATTTTTAGTCCATGTTGTCCACAGCAACTGTTTGTCTTGTTTAATAGTAGTTGAAGTGCTTCAGCAGAGCTTGCCGTAATCACGGTGTCATATGCATATCTTATGTTCTTAATAGTTCTTCCGTTAATTATTCTTTTTCACTTTCAGATAGTAATACTTCTTCAAAATTGGATTCACTATATAAATTGAATAGTAATGGAGACATAATACATTCCTGCCTAACTCCTCTCCTTATTTCAATTTCCGACCTGGGTTCGTTATTTATTACAATTTGTGCTCTTTGATTCCAGAAATGGTTTGTTATTATTCTTAATGTTTTGTCTTTAGAATTTGGACTAAATTTTATGTCTAACTTTGTCAAGTGCTTTTTCAAAATCAAAGTAACATACATGCACATCCACAATAATATCCATGAATCTTCGAGCTATCATATTAAAAGCAAATAATGCCCCATCTATTCGTTCTTCCAGTTTTTTTGTTTATAAGACCATGTATTTCGGTGTCCTGTTTTATTTATATATTGTGTTAAACAAATCTACTATAATGTCCAAGGTTACATCATTTATGCATTTTAAGCCTCTACTGGGATTTGGTCTTGACCTACTGCTTTGCCACTTTTGCTGTGTTGCCATTTTAATTTCCTCTTTTAATATCCTTAAAACCACACCGTCTTCTACTTCTACTTCCATCTGTTCTGTTCTATTATCTTTAAACAACTCATTGATGTATTCTGTCTAGTTTCTCATTAGTATCTTTCAGTATTCCCTGTTTTCTTTTCCTATTGGTGTTAGTTAATTCTTTAATTTTTGTGTGTGTGTGTGTGTTAATACTATCATGTCTTTTCTGGTATTCTTATCTTTCTGCGAATTGTTCTTGTAACAATTCTTCTTTTGCTTGCTTAATTTTGTATATTATCTGTTTATCCAGTTTTTGTTCATCTGATTATCTTTGTTTTTATGTTGAAGTCTTTATTCCATTAAATCTAAAATTTCCTCCGTCATCCATTGTTTTTTTTTGTACCTGATTTGTGTCAGAATTTCTTTTTGACTTTTATCTATTTATGTCTTTATTACCTGACCTAACCATTTTGTATGACAACATGTTGTATGTTGTAATAAATTACAACAACAACATCAGTCAAGAAATACAAGCACGGATTCTTAGCGGTAATAAGTGCTTTTATGCATACAAAGACTTAATGAAAAGTAAGTTACTGAATCGTGAGTCTAAGCTGACAATCTACAAAACAGTAATTAGACCAGTGGTCACATATGGATGTGAAACGTGGACCCTCTCAACCACTGATGAAAATCAACTGAGAATATTTGAGCGCAAAATACTAAGGAAGATATTTGGACCAACCCAATGCAGCGATAGTTCGTGGAGAATTAAAATGAACCACGAGCTGGATGAACTAATGCAGAGCGCAGATATTGTCAGATTTGTAAAATCACAAAGACTAAACTGGCTTGGTCACCTAGAAAGAATGCCAGATAATCGAGCTGTAAAAGTAGTCCAGAGATGGAAGCCTCAAGGAAACAGAACAAGAGGAAGGCCCCGTAAAAGATGGATAGACGACGTAGAGAGGGATCTTAAAACCATGAACATCAGGCAGTGGCGAAGGAAAGTATCCGACAGGGCAGAATGGAAGAACATTGTTAAGCAGGCCAAGACTCACAAAGGGTTGTAGCGCCATTAGAAGAAGAAAAAGGACCTTTTTGTATCTGTATCAGTATTTTGCAGAATTATTGATTATTGATTTCAACTGTCAGGGATTGTCTTATGAGTGGGTTCCTTAATTTACTTGTATTGATGCGTGCGTCTGTTGCTCTTCGTTTTATTATTTTCATTTTGAGCATAATTTTGATGACTACGAGTTTGAGATCCTATGTCGGCACTCGGATATGTTTATATAATTGCGTTCCTGTATCTTTGTCTAACTAATACACATCTATTTAGTTCCGTACAATTCTCTTTTCTCGATCTGCTGGTGACTTTCACGTGTCTTCTCTTTGATAATTCTCTTTGAAATTCAATAAGCCTATCACCACTTTCGTTTCTGTTTCTCAGACCGTATCCTCTTGTACATTTTCTACTTTTTCTTCCCCAACCTTTACGTTAAAATCTTCCATTAATTGTAACATTCTGTGTTTTAATGGATTTTAAAATATTGTCTATCTCTTCATAGAAAGTTTTAATATCGCTCTCTGGTTTGTCCGCAGTTAGAGCATAAACTTGTATATTGTTTATGGTGGATTTATTCTTATATTGTTATATTGTTTTATTGTTAATTTTCACTGCATTTGAAGCTAAATCTGAAATGCGTAAGAATATCGCACTTTAATAACCCACTATTGAAGGGTTTCAAACAGTAATTATATGTTCCATATGGCGTTGTCAACCCAGCCACTTTTCTTTAAATTAGACTCAGAGTATTATACCAATTTTTTACATTAAGTTCTTTCTTAAAGTTATGTATTCTATTCTACATTTGCTGTTCTATGCTGTTCTATTCTACATATTTGACTTCTTGATTCTGAGCCTAAGGCTCATGTATCCAGCATCCTGGATATTTAAACTTTTCTTCTTCTTCTGTGCCATCTCAAATTACGCATCCATGAGATTCTTCTCCTTCTTACATTTCTCTTGCCCTAGATTTTCCCTTGTATAATTAATTGAAGTATTGCAGCTTTCGTGTCTTAATCGTTTCCAATATTTCCATTCTTTTGTTGACTCTTACGATGACTACGTTGCTTGTTACATGCTCGGTCCACGATATCTTCAGGATTCTTCTATACTATCTATTCTAAGTTGAATATAAATGGCGAGAGTATACAATCTTGTCTAACTCCTCTTTCATTGCATTTTGGTTCCACTAGAGTTCACATATTATGTTTATATCATTGCGATCGATCTTTTTTTGTAAACATTCTATTAGTTTTTCGTACTTGATTTTATCAAAGGCCCTTTTATAATCTGTAAACACAAATATGCATATTTTTGTTGATCGCGAAATTTTTGCCTAGGAGCAAAATGCAACTAAACAAGGCCTCACGGGTTTCCATACCGTTCATGAGATCAAATTGTTCTGGAGCCATATCTTGTTCACACTTTTTGAAAATTCTTTTATGATTTATTTTCAGAAATAACTTAACATATATATGATACATGAGACTTATCAGTCGAAAGTCGTTACATTTTTTAGCGTTGTCGGATTTAGGGAAGGGTATAAACATGAATGTGGCCAACTTTGTGGAATTTTTGCAAGTTTTATATACAGGGTGCGCCAAAACCCTGGATTTCTTTTATTACGGCTAAATAATGGAGTATATAAAAGATGTTTATAACGAAACTCATTTAAATCAAAGACGTCTATTATTTAAAATTATTTTCGATTATACAGGGTCAGTCTAACAACGGCATGAACCAAAGTTGTTTTTTTTAATGGAACACCCTGTATATTAAAGCATATTTGAATATATATTTTAAAATATGAAGTTTCTAGGGGGATTTGTAGGTCTAAAATTTTCGAAATATTTACACTTTTATTGTGAAAAATGGTAAAACTTAAAGCGCTGTATAAATTTCAGATCCCTGGTTTAATTTCCTCCTCTGTCCTCCTGCTCCTTTTCTTCATCACCACAAAAATCAGAGAGTGTACTTCTCTCCATTCTTTCTCTCCTCATAACATTATGTGTTTACCACGTTTCTTTCATCCAGCCCGAAACCCATTTGTCTCTCGAAATCTCCCCTCTCATTTGCCTATCTCTGGCAGTTAAAAATGTGGGCGGGAGCGTCTTGTGCCCCACAAACAGTACAGTCTGCCGAGGAGCTTTGCCTATTCTATTTGTGAAGGTGCCAAAACTACCATGTCCGGTCAGAAACTGCGTCAGGACACTGAACTGACATTCCCACCACGACATCAGATCGGGAATAAGCTCCTTCGTCCACCTTGCCTTTCCGCTATCATTCGCCCATCCTCTCTGCCACTCTACTATCTTTCTTTCTCTCTCATTCTCATTTATATTTCCATCCATCCTCCTCGCATACACCCTCGCTCGCTCTTTGCACAACAAAACGATCGGTATCGGCGCTCCAATAATATATAGACCCTCATTTGAAACCGTCTGGACACCGACTGGAAAACTTCATTTAGCGCCCTTCTTTTGGAGTTACCTGGGCCTCCAATATTTGGCATCAGCCGTATCAACGCCTCCAGATTTCGGTTCGCCTTTTCTACCGTCTTTTGGATGTGTACTCCGACCCTTAGTCCTTCCGACAAACAGAATCGCAGATATTTAATCTATTTAACTGGTGCAACCTCTACACCTCCCACTCTAAAGCGAAGCGAGGATTTTTCCCGGCTTCCTTTGAGAACTGAGAAAACACCTCATTTTTTTGCGGCGCTAGCTGTAGATCGTTCTCTCTGATCCACCTACTAATACGACCCACGGCTGTGTTAGCCGCATTAGCCCTGTCCGTTTTCTGACTCCCCTTCGCAACCAGTGCGAGATCATCGGCATAAGCTACAAGAGTGCACCCCTTGGCATCTGTAGCCTCAACACCCCGTCGTATAGGACGTTCCACAGGATGGGAGCTAGTACTGAACCCTGCGGAACACCCTGCGATAAGCTGATGCTGGTATCTTTTTCTCTTATGGACCTGTCAGTAAAGTATCTGTCAATTACGTTGACCAGGTACTCACTAACGCCCAATTCTCTCAGCCTGGACATGATTTTTCTCATGATGCCATGTTAAAGGCATTCTTGACGTCAAGCAGGATGAGAGCCACCCATCTCTTTGTATCCTGCGTAACTAAAGAGGTTACTTCTGTGAGCACATCTATGGTAGACCTTTTGGCCCTAAAACCATATTGGCGGTCGCTCAGCGCATGCTTTTCTTCCAGGTCTCGCTCAAGGCGGCCTTTTACAAGCTGCTCGTACAATTTAACTATCGAACTAAGAAGGCAAATTGGCCGTCAACATTGTTGGAAACTGCTGTTGTTTAAGCAGTTTGTTACAAAATTAGTTACAAAATAATATTTACCTAATTGATAACTTAAGCACTTCCTACTAATCCCATGTTGTGGCTTCGTAGTTGTATACTATAATCTTGATATACCCCCCAAAAAATAGTCCAGTGGTATTAATTCTGGAGATCTTAGAGGTCATTCTACAGTACCACCGTATCCAATCCAACTGTCGCTGTCGTTATTATTTAGCACACGTCTAACATCTTTTGTACTATGCGGTGATGCTCCGTCATGTTGAAACCACATGTTTCGTTTAATTACCAAGAAAACATCTTCTAACAACTCGTCTGGTAAAAACTTACGGTACCCATTGCCACTGATCATCCGGTCGAAGAAGTAAGGTCCAATAAGGTATGATCCAACAATGCTTTCCCAAACATTCAACAACCACCTCTTCTGGGATGTGACTCGAAATATTTGATGAATTTGATGAATATTTTCATCAGAGTAATAATGACAATTATGTATATTAACGAACCCATTTTGATGAAATGTCGATTCGTCAGAAAATAAAATATTTTCAAAAAAATTTATATTTCGACTTACATTTCTTCCGCCCACATACAAAAATTCATTCTTTTTTGAAAATCGTTTTTATTTAACTACTAATGCAATTGAATTTTAAATGAGGGAAATTTGTTTTTTTTTATAATCCTTCGAACTGTCGTTGCGCTTAACTCTGCATTCTTGCTCAATTGGCACGTACTTATTTGTGGATTCATTCAAAATTCACTTTCATTTCATAAAACCCTTGTTGGTTTTAATGGTTTTAAATACTGCACATTGCCCGAGGAACAAAGCAGTTTAAAAGTTTTTCGAAGGCTCTTTTTGAAGGATGTCTTCTGTGCGGATATCTCTGATTATACACTTTTGAAGCTAGTAAACAGTTTCTAAGGCATTCTTCCAACACACATGTGATGTCATACAATTCTTCAGTTTAAAAATTCATATTTATAATATAAAAATTTGTTACAAAAAAATGCAACTCCAAAATATTACTAACTTTTGTGACACAAGTAACTATTTATTTTAACAAATATTTTGACAGATTCATTTAATGTTCCCTTGTTTCAAAGCTTAGGTACTTTCTACGTTCTCAGAATGTAGGTACTTACATCAAAAAGTTGTTTATAAAATAACAATGCATTTATTAAAGGAAAGTAGCTAGAGTAGAAAAATTACTAGAGTAGATTTAACAATTGGTTGTTTAATTTAATAATTAATTTATGTATATAGATTACATTTATTAGTATCTTCTTCTTTTAATGGCACTTCAACTCTGTGTAGGTCTTTTTTTTTAATGGCCTTGACATAGCCAATTGACCAGACTATTTTGTAATTTGTTTTCACAGAACAACAATCAGAGTTCGACTTAGTACTAAATGTAAGTTAAAAGTAAATTAAAGAATTGACTTGTTTTGACTGTTCTTTTTTTTTGTTTGTTTGTGATTTTTTTTTATTTTTATTTTTATTTTTTTTATTATTTCCTTATATTACTTTTTTGATATTGTATGTAATATGTATATATATTTTTTATTTTGTTTTGGTCATGTTTAATAAAAATTTTATTTTACAAATTTTTTTTTTATTTATTTTTTTTGTTTCTTTTTTTCCATTTTTTTTTCATTTTTTCGTATTAAAAGGTTTATTACATGATTGGTGTGTTCGCAAATTGCTTAAAAGTTTCATCTTAATTCTATGGTTAGTACATTATATTTATTGTTTTCAAGAGAAAATTAATTCATTTATGTGAAATGGGAAACAGACATTTAGTTTTCATAAGTTTTCATAAAAACATGTAATATTTCCTTGTTGGTTTACACATTCTAATAGGATATGTGTTAAATCTCCATATTTACCACAAGTACAGTTTGGAGTGTCTGCTATATTCATTTTGTACATTCTTGAAGGTGTTAGAGCGTGATTTGACCTTAGCCTAGTTTTAATAAAACTTCTGTTGGACTCTGAATAAAACCACCTTTATTTAAGAAGTGTGGGTTGCCAATATTTAAAGGATGACTGTCTTTCGGATTCTGTATAATTGGCTTGCCATTTTAATTTGAGCCGATGTTTACTACATACATCTATATCTGACACCGGTAAAATATTGTTGTCCATGGTTTCTCCGCTTGATAATGCTTCTTTTGCCAAAGCATCTGCTATTATATTACCCTTTATCCCAGAATGGCCTTTGATCTATGCGATAATATCTTCTCCCCCGAGCTTTGAAACCTCGTAGTACAATTTTAAAATCTCTATATCAAGATGAGTCAATTGCCTGGATTTCTTTGTTACACATAATCTTTTTACTGCACTTTTACTGTCTGTAAATATTACACAGTTCTTAATTTCCTTTGTCAAAGCGTGAGAAAGAGCAAACTTTAAAACCAGCATTTCGGATGTGTAGATGGTGGCTTCATCAGGTAACTTATATTTATGCTGTTGTCCAGAATACTGTTGGTATACTGCGCAAGCAGTGTTATTTCCTTTTTCTGAACCATCAGTAAACATATAATAATAATTAGGCCATCTCTTCTGAATTTCTGCGTTAAACATGGGACCTTGGACATCATTGAGAAATTCTGTCTTGATTTTTATTGAGAACAGCACATGAGGCTTTTCAGAATAAACTGGTGGAAGATGACCCTTATAAAGTACCTCTTTGAATTTAGACAGATTTCTGTAGCTTATCGTTACGAGTGGAGATTTTTTCTTAAACCAATACCTTTTAGTCAAATCTAAAACAGCCAGATTGTGAATATCTCCGAGAAATACTTGGTCTCTGCTAATAGTACGAGCTATATATTTGTCAGTAAGATACTGCCTCCGTAAATTCAATGGCGGTTCAACAGCTTCAATTTCCATTACATTAATTGGTGTAAATTTCAGATACCCAAGGGACAAGCGTAGGCACTTATTTTTCTGTACTTTGTTTTACAGAAAGCTCTTAGGATATTCATAGCTTTTTCGGTTTTTTTAATGATATGTTGAATATGATCTTTCCACAAAAGTTTTCTGTATAAATAAGTTCGCAGGTATCTGACACAGTTTTTAATTGGAAATTTGAATTGACCACAATTTATATATCCTTCTATGCAGAGAGCAGATATCTAACGATATCTGCTCTCTGCATTAATTTATTCAGCTCATCTCTCTCCAATGGCGCTACAGCCCAAATCGAGCCTTGGCTTCCTCCTAACTATGTCTTCAACCTTACCGGTCCTGAGCCGATCTTCTCCAGGTTCTCACGTCTAGCAAATTTTGAGCGTCCGCTGCTACTTCATCCATCGACCTTTTCCGTAGCCTTCATTTTTGTCTTGCGTCCTGCATTTTACTATCTAGGTCTCTTTTTAGCAATCTTCCGGTCTCCATTCTCACTACAGGACCAACCCATCGAAGGTTCTGAAGTTTAACAAATCCTGAGATCGGTTCCTCTTTGAACAGTTGGTAGAGTTCATGGTTGCACCTGGACCTCCATACTCCATTTTCGTTAATTCATCCAGCTCATCTTCTTCTTTAGGTACCGTCTCCTCTAAGGAGGTTAGTAATCATCACAGCTATTTTCACTTTTGAGATTGCAGCTCTGAACAAGTCGACGGAACTGCAATTATACCACTTTCTTAGATTGTTGAGCCAGGAGATGTGTCTTCTCCCAATACTTCGTTTTCCCTGTATTTTTCCCTGCATTATGGTTTGTAGCAACACATATTTAACCCCTCTCATAACGTGGCCGAGATATTGTAACTTTTTTATCTTAATCGTATTTATGATTTCCATTTCCTTTGTCATCTTTCTGAGGACCTCAACATTTGTTATTCGGTCTACCAAACTTATTTTTAATATTCTTCGGTAGGTCCACATCTCGAATGCTCCAAGTCGATCGCTCACCTCTTTCTTTAAGGTCCAGGACACCACCCCATACAGCAGCACCGAAAACACATATGAACGTAATATTCTTATTTTGAGTTGCAAACTAAGGTCTCTACTGCATAATACTTTTCTCATCTTATTAAATGTTGCTCTAGCTTGTCCAATTCTCATTTTTATTTCTTCTGTATACTCGCTATTTTCATTAATAATTGTACCAAGATATCTATATTTTTTTACTTTTTCTATTGGAATCCCTCTTATGTTTAAAATGTCTTGTTGTTGTGTTTTGGAAATTGTCATAAATTTTGTTTTATTAGCATTAAGCGTTAGTCCGCTTTCCTCACTAGCATTTACTACATTATCTAAAAGTGTCTGTAGATCTTGTATATTCTCTGCAATTAGTATAGTATCATCGGCATATCTGATATTGTTGATGGGTCTGCCGTTGACTTTTATTCCAATTGTTACATTTTCGAGTGATTTTTTAATTATTTCTTCTGAATATAGATTGAACAATAAGGGGGAGAGTATGCAACCTTGCCTTACGCCTCTTTTTATCTCTACTTCCTCCGAAAGTTCTTTGCATACTCTGACTTTTGCTGTTTGGTTAAAGTAGAGATGAGTTATTATTTTTAAGTCTTTTTTGTCAATGGGTTTATCTTTAAGTAACTGTATAAGACGGTTGTGTCGGACCTTATCGAACGCCTTATTGTAATCAATAAAACAAACATAGAGTGGTTGGTTTACATCCATACATCTTTACATGAGGACGTTAAATCCAAATAATGCCTCTCGTGTACCCATGGCATTCCTAAATCCAAATTGGGTTTCAGTGATGTCTTGTTCCACTTTTCTGAAAATTCTTAAATGGATAATTTTTAAGAATATTTTTAGTGTGTGACTCATTAGACTAATTCTACGGTGGTCATTACATTCCTTTGCATTAGGTTTTTTTGGTAATGTAATAAATGTTGATTTGAGCCAATCTCTAGGAATAATACCCGTATTATATATAGTATTATATAAGTCTACTAATACATTGATCTGATCTTCTGATATTAATTTAATTATTTCAGTTGGAATTGTATCAGGCCCTGCAGTTTTATTAGATTTCGCCAGATTTATTGCATGTATTATTTCATGCTTTGTGGCATTTTAAAGTAATTACTGTTTAAATGGGAATAAGCCACAATTTTTGTGGAGTACCGAAAGTTCATAAAACGAATATATCACTTAGACCCATTTGTAGTACCATGAATTCTCTTTGTAGTGAACTATCAAAATTTTTGTTAAATATTATACAACGATTTGCAAATTAATAAAAATGACACATTTATAAAAAATAGACAACATTTTTTAAATAAATGATCAAATATTGAATTTAATTCAAATAATACTTTGGTAAGTTTTGACATACATAGTTTATTTACGAATGTGCCATTAGATAAGACTATAGTCAAGACAAAATTAGAGAGTGATGATACATTGGCAACTAGAACAAGACTAAACATATCAGATATAATGGAGTTATTAAGATTATGTACTGATAATACATATTTTCAACTAAATAATGAATTCTATAAACAAAATTTTGGTAGAGCAATGGGCTCTAGTTTATCTCCATTATTAGCCGATATACTTATGGAAGATTTTGAAACAAATATTATTTCTAAACAAAATTTAAAACCCACGGTATGGTGGAGATATGTAGATGATGTATTCTCAATATGCCTCATGGATCAGAGTTGTTGGACGCATTCCTGGATGATATAAACGATAAAGAAGAGACAATAACCTTTACCATGGAAAAGAAATATAACACACTGCCTTTCCTGGATGTTTTAATCTCTAAGAACGATACTGGATATGAGACTCAGGTGTATAGAAAACCAACACACACCAACAGATATTTAAATTTCAAATCAAATCACAATATTAATATTAAAAATGGAATCATTAAATCCTTATACGATAAAGCCAAAATTGCTTGTTCTGACGAAAATTCGTTCTTGAAGGAAAAACATTTGTTAACATCTGTTTTATTAAAAAATGATTATCCTTTATCATTTATAAATAAGGAATTTTCAACAATCGACCGAATAGAACAGAACAACTTAGAACGAGATCCTACAGCATACACAAGGAATAATACGAGAAAAATAACAATACCATACATAAAAGGATTATCAGAAAAACTTAAAAGGATAGGAAATAAATTTCAACATTCAAAACAACAAACACATTGAGATCTATTTTGTCTAAAACCAAACCTAACAATGAACAAGAAATGACAAAGAATTGTATTTATAAAATACCTTCTGAATGCGATCAGTTTTACTTAGGTGAATCATTAAGGCCATTAAATGTTAGAATAAGTAAACATCAATCTTATATTAAAAATAGAGAATTTGATAGATCTCAAATATGTAAACACGCATGGGATAATGAAGATAGGGTTCAATGGAATGATTCAAGTACAGTCCTAAAAGAAACGGATGGTAAAAAGAGAAAAATAAAAGAAACGCCTCTAATTATGCTAAATGAGACCAATTGTGTCGCAAATTCCTCGGCAGAATGTGGTAGAATCTGGGATCAGCTGCTCTGAACAAATGCCTTGAGCTGTAACCAAACCACTCTCTCAGGTTCTTCAACCAGGACACGCGTCTTCTTCCTACGCTTCTCATACCCTCTACTTTTCCTTGAATTATGAATCTCAAGATGTCCGAGATATTGCAATTTCCTTTCTTTATTTTATTTTCCATTTCCCTCTCTCTGCCTATTCTCCTTAACGCTTCTGTATTCGTGACTCTATTTACCCATGAAAAATAGGATCTGGTTACCCGTATTAAAAGAGGAAGTTATTAAAAGGAAAATACCAGTATTAGTAAGTCAGTAACATATAGAGGATACATTATTTATGTTTTTTAAATAACAAACATATAAAATCAGAATTTGGTGTTTATTGAAAGTAAAATAAATGCACGACCAAATACTTACCATGTCGAGATAGTATTATGAGGTTTTTCTCCTGGTTTTTCCATCACATTTTGCTATGGAATCACTAACAGGAGAATTTTACTGTCATCATAGCATGTGTTTGTCTTTTTAAAGACAAATTATATGCTATGATTTTTTCTGACAGATATTCTCAAGTTAAAGTTGATTTCATGTAATCGAATGAACTATCTTACAAGTAAAGTCGTCCCGGAACGCGACTCAACAATATTGGCAATATCATTTTAAAGTCGTCTACTTTAAAATGTATAATGTATGTCTGAATTGTCAATATAAATGAGTCAGATAAAATTAAATTAATAGAAGAATTTTTTACCAAGTAACAAAAAAACAAAATTTGTTTAATTTACTAATGTTTGTATTTTGAGAACGATTTCCGAAGTGGAAATTGAAACGTCAATAAACTTACTTTAACCTTTAATTATGGCTTATTCCCATTTAAATAGTAATTACTTGAAAACCTAATCTACATTCATTTAAAGATTAGCATTTTTCTCAATAAAAGTGTAAATATTTCGAAAATTATTAACTTTAGACCTATAAAACCTTCATATTTTTAAAAAATATATTAAAAAATTTTAATATACAGGTTGGTTCTATTTAAAAAAACATATCTTTGGTTCATTCCATTGTTTCGACTGAGCCAGTGTAATCTAAAATAATTTTAAATTATAGACGTCTGTCTTTGATATACATCAGTTTCGTTATTTTTTATATACTCCATAATTTAGCCTTAATAAAAGAAAACCAGAGGTTTGGCGCACATATTGAAGATTTTTGCAAGGAGATCTTCATTTTCTAAAAGCTTTAAATTATCACTGGAATGTTATCGGAACCAGGTGCTTTTCCAGTTTTCATGTTTTTCAATGGGTACTGAGAATATATTTTGTATATATCCATTCGTCGTTTATTTCTTCTAATGTTATCGTAACCTTATCATAACCCTATTAACAAGCATGAATAATATCATTCATGCTTGTTATTGTCTATTATTTATATTTCAAGTAATTTCTTTTATTTTCTTGTGGAGAAGTTTGTTATCGTGTTTTCTCTGTAAGTCTTCTATCTCTTCACATGTTTCTGTAAGCCACTTCTCTTTTACCTCGATTTGTGAATTTCTTTATATTTACCATTATCTTTATTTTTGTGTTGTCTCCTCATATTCATCAATTCTAATATTCCATCAGTCATCAATGGTTTTTTCATTTTTAATTATTGTTTTCAATTTAGACCACAACTTATCAGGATCTTCTCTCCCTCCACTCTGTGTTTATATTCTTAAGTTCTTGACATTTTTTTTATTGTGGCGTGTTATAGTTTGCTTCGTTTCTTTTTTCTTTAGTAAGATCATATCTGGTTTTGGTTCTGTCTTTTTTGTTTTGATTCTTTTTAGTTTATTTTTAAATTTGGCTACAAGGAAAGTTGGTTGATGGGAAGATCTGCACCAGGAAAAGTTTTTGCACTTAAAGTTAATGCTATTTCGGTATCTTTGATTAATCACTATGTAGTCTATCTAATTTCTAATGAAATTTTCTTAATTGTCTTGTGACGATTTACATGTGTATAATCCTGGAGCTTTCAGTCTATTTTCACCAACGATTTTTCAACTTTGTCTTTTCCCACTTTTGCGTCGAGATCTCATATTATTATCGATATTACATGTTTTTTCGTGCGATACATTAAGACTTGGATCTCTATAGAACTATTCAATCTCAGGAATCGGGTTTTTATCGGTTGTTGGAGCATGGCTTGTATATTATTGATACAGCATACGATGTGAGTGATAGACCACGTTTGTAACGCTTTTTTCTATAGCTTCGCCTATTATGATTATAATATAACATACTAGTGACGTTTTTGGTTATTATGTGAAAAATATATTATCTCCTTGTCAACCTTGTCCTTATATTATGTCCCTGTATGTTTTGGCCTCCTTGTATTATTTTTATCCTAAGCACACGTTACATTTATTTGACCAAATTCCCGTACCACGTTTTTTGCCACAATTGTGGGCAAATTAATATTGTGGATTACAGTAAGTCGTCGTAGTCATTTCGAAGCAGTTAAAAATAGTAAAACGCCGGTTCGGTTATTTTAAAATAAATACCTCAATTTTTCCTTTCTTCCTTATCTTAATATAACCGAAGAAAGGTTAGAATTCGAGCCTACCAGTTAACAAGGTAAGATTTTTTATAAATAATTACAGTCTGCTTTGAAAATTTGTTTATAAAACCAGCATTTGCCACACCAATTAACTAGAAAATTCATATACAGTGTTCTATACTTTAAAGTGGAATAGTTGATGTTGAAATGGGACGTGATAATAAGACTTAACTCCTTTGAGATGTGGATCTAAATTCTAAAGATCTAGTGACTTATCATCTTACGAATGTTAAAGTATTACAAAAAACGAAGAAAAAATATATAAAATGTCAATAAAATAAAGAAAGCTGCTATATCATGGACGTACAATGTCTGGACAAAAATGTAGCATCATATGACTCACAATCCAAGTCAAAATAGAAGACAGAATGAGTTTGGGAAAAAGACAAATCGTAATTGAGAAACCTAAGGGAATGGCATGGTTGCTGCTCAAAATAACTCCTTAAAATAGTTGCTTTGCAAGTTACGTGCACGTAATTAGTATTTTTCACAATTGAGCGTGCTGTCAAACATTAAGAAATACATTATAACACCATTTTCAGCTATTAAAAAATTTAACCATTAATGGATTTACCAACATCTATCTCAAACACATCCTTTAGCAGCTATCTTTCCATTTACGTAATGTTCTCATCAGGTAAGATAAAGTACAGTTAAATACCGTCCGAGTCCTTTCACCAAAACGCGTCATTTCCCCTAGAAAATACCGTTGACTGAAGCGTGCGGTCAGAAACTTTGTCAATCAAACTTTTGCTGGAGGTGCCGTACAATTTCGAGGATATTTTGCTGCGATATCACTGTCGAATTTCCAAACTTTCGTGATACTGTTTTAATTATTTAATATGATGACACTGTTTTCAGATGTAAACGTTGTGTTATTTGTGGCAATTTAATTTTGTAAATATTTTTTTTGAAAATAAACTATTAATTGCGAAATAAATTATTTAGTACATATTTGACATTATGACTTCCAAATGTCGAAACTGTTTTACAGTTGTACAATAAGCTCTACACTAGAAGCTATAGTTGTTTTTCACTTTCACTTTAAAAATTCTTTTAAGTTAGGGGATTGTTTTCTCTTAAACCAAAATAGCATGATTTTAACCATTTTAACTACAACTACAGTCATTAATTTATCAGTAAGTCATTACATTAATTTACAGTCAACAAAATAACAAAATAGCTTTCAAGTCATTACGAATTGCATCGTAGAATGCTAATAGCATTTCAAACCATATACTAGAGATATAACTGTTTTTAAAAATGTAGAATATAGACATTTTAATAATATCTGAAAGCCATGCCACACAAAGGACGGTTATTAAGATACCTTATTATACTGTGTATTATGCAAACCATCCAGACGGAGGAGCACATGCAGGCTCTGCCGTTATTATTAATTCAAAAATTAAACATTATGCAGTCCAACCTTATATTACGGAAAAACTCCAAGCAGCAATCATTAAAATCAAAACAAACACCTCTTTCAGTGTATCATCAGTCTACAGCCCACTTAGACATCCCATTTCAAGCAAAGAGTATCATGATTTCATACAAACTTTTGGATCCAAATTCATAGTAGCAGGAGACTGGAATGCCAAGCACACCACATGAAGTTCCAGATTAATCACGCCTAAAGGTCGAGCATTAATGAATATCATCCAACAAAATAACTAAAGAAACTTATCAACGGGAAAACCACCATACTGGCCTAGGGACCCCAACAAAATCCCAGATTTGGTAGATTTTGTTGTAACTCCTTTGAGATGTGGTGCTACAGGAGAATCCACAGAATATCGTGGACTGAAAAAGTAACTAATATAGAGGTATTACAAAGAATGAAGAAAGAATGTGAAGTCATAAAAACTGTTAAAATTAGAAAGATTCAATATTTGGGTCATATAAGGAGCGGCGAGCAGTACGTATTACTTAGGTTAATTATGCAAGGGAAGATACAAGGGAAGAGAAACCCAGGACGACGCAAAATATCCTGGCTAAGAAATTTGAGAGACTGGTTCGGTTGCAGCTCGTTAGAATTATTCAGAAGCGCGGCCAATAAAATTAAAATAGCGATGATGATCCAACCTCCGATAGAAGAAGAAACCTGAAGAAGAAGTAGTAACAAAAGGGACAGCTAATATCCATAGTGCAATAGAGTCAAACTTCGATTTAACATCAGATCATATCACAATAATAATAATTTTAAGAACACACATAATATGGAGAACCCACCACCCAAACTCACAACTAACGAAACAAACTGGGATGTTTTCCAAAATTCTGTAAATACAAAGATTAGACTAGATATTAGGATAAAAGAAAATCAAGATGTAGAAAAAGCAGTAGACCATTTAACAACAGTTTTACAAACAACAGGATGGGAAGCAACACCACAGCGCCAAAGAAGTATGCAAGAAGACCATAATATCCCCCTCCATATAAGAGAACTTGTAGCAGAAAAAAGAAGAGCTCGACGCATACGGCAACAAACGATAAATCCACTAAATAAAACGTAGCTTAACGGGATAAGTTATACACTAAATAGAGCATTACATGAAGGAAAAAAACGAATCTTTCCAGTTTTACGTTTCTAACCTCTCACATGAAGACTACTCTATATGGAAAGCTACAAAAAAATTTAAACGACCGACAATAACAAATTCACCTTTAAGAAAAACAGATATGACCTGGGCCCGCACAAACGCAGAAAAAACAACAATATTCGCAGAGCATCTTGCAACTGTATTCGCAGCACCAGATACTAATAACAATGAAGATGGTTATATAAGAATGTATCTTGAAACTCCATGTTAACTATCTCTTCCTCTGACATTTACTCCGACAGAGGTTCGACAACAAATAAAAATGCTAAATCCTAAGAAAGCTCCTGGCTATGATTAAATAACCGGAGAAATACTTCAGAAGTTACCGAGAAAAGCAGTGGTGTTATTAACAATAACATACAACAGCATACTACGTCTTCGATACTTCCCAATACAATGGAAATTTGGTCAAGTTACTATGATTCCGAAACCTGGTAAGCCCGCAACGCAGAATTCATATCGCCCTATAAGCCAACTCCCAATAATGTCGAAAGTATTAGAAAGGCTACTATTATATAAAATCGAGCAAGTTGTTCCCATAAACGAAATTATACCACAACACCGATTCGGATTTAGACGTGAACAATCAACCATCCAACAATGCCACATAATAGTAAATATAATTAAAACCACTCTCGAAGAGAAAAGTTTTGCGCTGGAGTGTTTCTACATATACAACAGGCATTTAACACCCAACAAACCAACTATACTTTATACTAAAATCGTATCTTACTGACCGTTACTTCCAAGTCAAAATTGAAGACAGCTATTCAAATTACCACATTATACAATCTGACGTACCTCAGGGTAGCGTTTTGGGCCCATTTCTGTATCTGATATTTATAGCAGACGTTGCAACCAACAATGATACCTTCTTAGCTAATTTTGCCGATGACACTGGAATCTTGGCAGTGGATATCGACCCTAATGGAGCATCACAAAAAGTACCAAATCATTTAGACCAATTACAAAACTGGCTTAAGCGATGGAAGATCAGTGTTAATGCTATCAAATCAGTTCAAATTACTTTAACAAGAAAATCTACATGCCCACAAGTTTATGTTAATAATAAGTACTCCCATTTCTATAAAACCAGTTGTCAAATACTTGGGATTGCAATACAGATGAAAAACTTACATGGACAACGCACATTAAAACTAAACGGAAACAACTAGATCTTAAACTAAAAAATATGAACTGGCTATTTAACAAAAGGTCTCAGTTATCTCCTGAAAATCAACTGCTTCTGTGCAAAGCTATACTCATACCAGTGTGGGCACATGGAATAGAACTATGGGGCTGTAGTAAACCTTCAAATATGAAGATATTTTAAACATTCCAATCCAAAATACTCCGTATGATAAGTAAAGCTCCATGGTATGTATCTAACCAAACACTTCACAATGATCTGGACATCCCATTACTTAAGGACATAATAAAGAATCACTCAATAAAATATAAAAATCTCACCACTGATCACAAAAATAAACTAATAAATAATTTATTCACCCAATCACTTGCCGAAAGAAGATTGAAGAGAGTACCTATGGCCAGAAGACCTACCGCAATAATACTTAGAGAACTGTCACTGGACGGTACTTTACTTACAGACTATTTACTTATTACTCTGTATATAGAGTAGATTGTAAACATGCAATTCTTCTTCTTGATGTGCCTATCCGTTACGAATGTTGGCGATCATCATGGTAATCTTTATCTTATCTGCAGCAGCGCGGAAAAGCTGCTCAGATGTTGTTGTTGTAAAAACAACAAGTTAAAAAAGTTATATTAAAATTAATTTATTTTTCGATTTCACAAATATTGGCTGGAATCTTATGTGACAGACTGTACTTCTTGCCTCAAAATATTTGTGTCATAAATACCTTATAATACGCAATCCCTCAACTAATCATCCAGGGAAAGATTGACGGCAAGAGAGGAGTAGGTCGCAAACAAATGTCGTGGCTAAGGAACATAAAGAACTGGACAGGCCTAAATAACACTGGCGATCTTTTGCATGCCGCAAAAGACAGACGTCTGGCCTTAAGATAATTCGCCAACGCACTATAGGTGCATGGCACTATAAGAAAAAGAAGAAATACCTTATAAGGGCCTTGGGTTGTAACCTTTTGACGCCGGCATGTCGACACTTAGATAAAAATTCAAGCCAAAAAGAATCGCAGATGTGATTTGTGTCTCAAGTGACTAGCTGAAGGTGCGGCTGTGTGTGCTGTACTCGCCGGTACCTAAGCCATCACTTCGCCTCCAAAATGCAGAAAAAAGTGTATTAGTTTTCTCTATAGTCGCGCGCCCCTAAAACGCCGGTATAACAATGAACAATGTGTTGAAGCAAACTCTTTAATTAGTAATAGTGATTTTGTAAATATTCTCTATCAAACGCTATCAAACCAAACACATAAGGAATCATCGCCGTAAAGTCAGCTTACATATATCGAAGGAAACTCTTAACAGTCCATGGTCCTAAAATATTTGGTACTGTACACGCTGGGGAAAGGAATTTAATAAGCTTTCCCCCAACAATTGGTGGAGATCAGACAAAGTTCCATCAGTTGTATTGAACCAGATTCTGAGGTTCTTTAACCAAGATGTTCTTCTTCTTCCTGGACCTCGTTTTCCAAAGATTTTTCCTTGCAGGATGGCTTAAAGGACAGCATATCTGGATTCATTTCGCATAATATGTCCGAAGAACTGTAACTTCCGAGATTTGATGGTGGTCAGTACCTCTCGGTTATTATTCATTCTTCTGCAAACCTCCTCATTTGTGATTCGGTCAGTCCACGAGATCTTAAGCATTCTCCGATATAGCCACATCTCAAATGCTTCCAGTTTTCTGCACATATCTTCGTTCGAGGTCCACGATTCAACACCATAAAAAAGGACAGAGAAGACGTAGCATCGCAGTATTCTTACTTTTGTATCAAGAGAGAGGTTGTGACTCTTGAAGAAGGCCCCCATCCGATTGAAGGTGGATCTAGCTTTTCCGATGCGTGTTCCAATCTCCTGGTTGTTGTTCCATTCTTCATTTATTATAGTGCCGAGGTAGTTGTAGTGCGTCACTCTTTCTACAGGGGATTGGTTGACGTAGAGTTGACCTTTTGATATCCTTTTCTTGCAATGTCGCAATAAAAAAAGAAATTGCAAACATGCAATGTCGCAATAAAAAGAGACTGAAAAAATAAAAATTACACCAGAAGCTCAATTCGGATTCAGATCAGAATATTCATGAGAATTTCAAGAGCTACGAGTGACAGAATATACCACAGAGGAATTCAACCATAACAAATATACCAACTCCGTCAGCAGTGCTGTTGGGTGAATCGAGTAGCTTAAAATTTAACAGTACTTTTGCCTGTCCCAAGCCCGGATAAAGAAGGAGAGAGTCTTCAATAAGGTTAGCACCCTACAAGTATTTTGTTGATAGGGACAGGGTTTGGAATTGGCAGCATACGTGGAACATAAACTTACTCCTACAAATATTTTGTTGATAGGGGCAGGGTTTTGCCTCAGAACGAAACGGATTCAACGATGACGACCAATGTGAGAAAAAGGAAATCAAAAAATATTCTTCGAATCGGTACGTGGAACACAAACTTACTAAAGTATATCTGTTTCCAACTGGCAGCTCATTACAAATGCAATTCTATTCTATACTATTACATCTATACTTTTATATCTATACTATTACAGTTATAGAATACTTTGTCTTATTATATTATATTATATTATAGGAGATAATCCTTTATTAATGACTGACAAATTTGATAAGTCATCTTTGGGGTATAGTCGCCTCGTATTTCGGTGAGACTGTGTAAAAATATATTTATCTGTAATAAAAGCAGGCAATACAAATTAAAATAAAAGTACTTTACCAGGAGTAGTTATTAACTTCGAAATTATCAATGACTGATATGTATAATAATACAAAGTTTTAATATTCTCTTCGATATTTCCATTTAGATGAGCCTGGTAAAATATGTACAGTCGCTCAGATAAAGTTATCATCGATGCATTCTTTGCGTAAGATAACAATATTTGCCTGAGCGACCGAAACCATAAAGTAAGTTACCCCAATAAATTTTGTTTCAACTGTCCAGTGGTTTACACTTGGGTAGGTAGTATAATATTTTATATTATTTTAAACTTTATTTTTAAACGAAATATTGTTTATTTGGATGAAACCTGGTATGGTACTCATGATACCGTGAAAAAAAGTTGGACGAATAATAACAAAAAGTGTTCTAATTCAGTACCGCCCAATAAAGGACAGAATTATAATTTTATACTGCGGTGTAGAAAATGGATGCATCGACGATTTATTATTAATATCTGCAAAAAAAATGACGTGAATCTAGATTATCATGAGGATATGGAGGGTGGAGGGATTTTTTGTGAATCATGGATTGAAAAATCTCTTCTTCCAGAATTATATATATATATATATATATATATATACAAACAACACAGTTTATTAGGGTTGCAGTCAGAAAATTGGGCGGGATGTTAATGAAACACTCTTATGACTTTTTGTCTAGCTTTCGGAATGGTTTTATTCCTTTTTCAAGACACTGTAATAAGAAAAAAATGTAAATATTTATAAAATATTACAATTCTTCAGTGCAACTTACTAGTCGTTGAGATTATTTATAAAAGCATAAACACTCAACATTAATAACACACATATAAAATAATGGACAAAATACATTCTAAAATTCTTTAAAATTTAGGTACAGATAGTAAAATAATAAATAAAAAGTAAGATAAAGTAATAAACTGTGTTGTTTGTTTATATCGACAGTCACTAATATCCAGTAATTCTTATATATATATATATATATATATATATATATATATATATATATATATATATACATCGAAAAAGAAGTTCGAGCATCAATTTTAATGCTTTCAGTTATCAATATGATGGAAATGAAGTATAAAAAAAGTTCAACTCAGGAACCATAGATGTAAACGTTTAATGTTTTTTCGAAAAAAAAAAACAGAAGTTAGTTTTTATAAAACTCACAAAGAACGGAAGTACATAAAAATATGTAGAAGAACAGTAAACTTTATAATTTTACTAAAATACTTTTGAAATGTGGCACCCGTGGTGTGATAATAATTCTGCAGCTGAAGAGCCAGTGGAACCCTGTAATCAATTGGAATATTTTTACAAAGCCGTGTAGTAAAATGTAAGCGACATTTTCAATACCTCTCTGATGATACCATCCAAACATATGCTGAAACATGTTTATGAAGGATTGTGTTCTAAATTGTCTAAATCAGAAGCAATTGTAGAAACGTATTTATCAGAGTGTCCAAAGCAATCTGCTACAAGACTATAGGAGAAACATCTTCTAGACAGAGCAGAAAGGATTGTGCAAATTCACACAAATAAAACCGCACCTAAAGGAACCTATAATCATAACAATATACAAAATGGATGCGGCTAATATTTTTTCAACTATTGAAAGCCTTCGAAGTGAACTGGTTCGAAAGGATATTCTCTTATATTCAGCAACAACACTTCGATTATTTCTTAAAGCCAATAATTTTAAGTACAAAACTTTAGACAAGCGCCATAATGGAAAGTACTAGAATAATTATTTCTTTAAGAAACATTTCTATCAGATAGATAACTTAGTATCAAAAAATGAAACGAAATGTTGTTTATTTAGATGAGACCTAGTGTGATACTCATGACAGGACAGAGAATTATAATTTTACACTGCGGTTGAGAAAATATATGGATCGATGATGTATTATTAATATCTGCAAAAAAATATTACAACGCGTCTCTAGGTTATCATGAGGATATGGAAAGTTTAATTTTTGAATCATGGTTTGAAGAACCTCTTCTTCCGAGATTACCTAAATATAGTGTGATTATCATGGACAATGTATCATATTATTCAAGATTAATGAGAAAATTTCAAATATTACTTGAAACAAATTACAAATTCAAGAATTTTTATTTGAGAAAGATTTGTACTTTGATTCATCATATAGTAAAAAGCAATTGTTGGAGGTTGTTTACAGTAGACAGTGCCAGAAGGAATATGTTGTTGATAACTGTACTCGCAGTAATGGGCATACCGTGCTTGGTATGCCCAGTATTACAATTTACAATCGTACTTCCTCCTTACTATTGTAAATTGAACCCAATAGAGTTAATATGGACACAACTTAAAGGAAATAAAAGAAGAAGAAACGTGGCTCCTAAATTTTTGTCTACTGCTCTCCAGTTAATTAGAAGAGAAGTCACAAAGATCACAGCAACCAACTATACAAGTGTAATCAAACATGTAATCGCAGTGGAAAATGACTATGTTAAATATTTACTAGCATTAACCAAATTAACTATAAATATAGAAGATACAACTGATACTAGTGATAACAGTGATTCTGAGTAGATTAGTAAGTTCTTTTTCTAAATCAAAGTACAGGTTAGGTTATTAGAAAATACCTGCTAGATATATAAAAAAGATGTTCATACAAGTTTTAGACTTCTTACCCATTTTTAAATTATTAAGGTACTAAGTCTTCTCTCACACGGTGTCAAACCAAAGTTGTTAATAGAATACCCTGTATATAATTTAAAAAATGAATTCTCTATTTTTTTATTACAATAACTAAGTTATCAGGGATAAAATGTGATCATAAGTTTTAAAACTTATGAGCAGTTGTGTTATTAAAACGTTTGTATACTTAAATACTTGTACATAAAACATTTGTTTAATTGTATGTGATAATTACTTTTATTAACAATTTTTTATAGGTATTGTTATTTTACAATAAGTTCTATTTAGCCGAGTCGATTAGTGTTATCTCTTCCTAGATATATCACAGAAGTTAACAACGCCAATATTTTTTATTTAAACTTTATAGAAAATGAAACTTTTTCTTAAATAAAATTAAATAAAAATAAAAACTTTTATTTAATTAAAAATTAGATATCTACGCTACTGTTCAATAAAGTAGTGACCACTCTGACATTGTTGCCATTTTCTAGTATTTTACCCGTTCTGGTTCCTATAAATTTTCTCACGAAATTACGTGTCGACTATACCTGCCTACCTGTCGATCGAGTAAAGGAAATTTGTGACGAATTTGATACCGTCATCCGTTCAGTCCATGAGTTAAAATGGCATCATTGTTTCAATCTGTTGCTGCTAAACTTAAAAACGGCGCATATACTCTGAGAGAAAAAAACTATTGTGTTAAATGTTCATGATTCCCTTGTTCATCAACAACCTTTAACAACAGTTAAGAATGTAGTGACTAGGTGCTCCGGTATGAAAGGTGTTAATGGCACAACTATTTGCAGATTTTAGTCCAGTCGTCAGAAAAATCATACGGACAAGCTGAATTTTGCCGAGAATGTTAATTTTGGGACCTTAAAAAAGATGCAAAAAAGTTTACCACATTTACTTGTAATCACTTTTTGTGTAGAATAAACCGTTCTCTTAGAATCAACGCTTTAAGCGACCGTCGATTTTGAACGTCAGTTACGCGCGCGAAATCAATGTTCAATAAAATTTGTATCAGCTTTTTTTGCATTTTGCCGAGAATAAACTCAGTTTTTATAAAGGTGTTAAATAAATAAATGTGGCGCGATTTTTGTTATTTTTTTCGACTCTCATGAGTTTAATAAAATTGATAACTTTCATTGAGCAGTCGTAGCAAAATTTCCATTTTTAGAAATCAATCTTTAAAACCTATGAACAACAACAACAACTATGAAGGAACAACAGTTCGTAATTTTTAGTTAAGAGAAATATACATTAACTAAAAAAAAGTTAAACCTAAAACTTAGGTTTTTAACAAAAATATAAAGCAAGCATTTCACTTGATTTAGTAAGTGAGCCATTTTATGTTGTAGCATCACTCAGGGAAAGCTGACATATTCCATGAATATGATATTATGAACTTTTTGCATTTTATGCATGAAAAGCGAGTACACCTGTTCTTTTTGGTAGTACAAAATGCACAACGACTCTTTGTTTGATTTCTTTCTGGAATTGCAAGAACTATATCTGTGATGCCGCAAATTTGGCGAATTCAGCATTTGAGGCTAACTGGCAGATTTGTAGTAGTATCTCGCCTTTTTAGATAGGGATACATAAGCTCATTTTCAAGGTTTCTTAGAAAATCACGTCATTTCAAGTTTCCAAATATCACTGGGAGTCTTCAAGTCACGTGTAGGTAATCTAGACATCGGCAAAGGTACTTTGTAATTTTCTTGCCTTTTCTAACATTTCTCGGTGGAACAGCCTTTTTCCATCTGGTAACACCATCTTTTCCAATAAACGATAAGGTATTACTTCCACTTTCTTCTTCCTCGTCTGTCACATCTTGTTCCGATTCACTTCCGCCATCACGTTCCTCAATTTGATCAATTTTGTTTTTACTTCCCTCATCGTCAAAATAATTTTTATCGTCGGTAGCCAATTCCCATAATTCCAACAAGCTTTTTTGTTCGGCTTCAAAGGACATCTATAAATAAGAACTGACAAAAATACCGATAAAATGCAATAATAAGATGCTAAATATTTACCTGATCTGCAAGCTATGCCAACAAGTCGTAGCTACACCGTTAGTCGCTACGGAGTCTCGCACCGAAAATAACTATAAAACACGCACAACTAGCCCCAGGCTGGTAAGAATGTACACTAACATAAGTTTGGTTGATAGGGAGAGGTATAGAAAGTGGCGATAGAAAAATAACTTCTTCTTCTTCAGGTGCCATCTCCGCTATGGAGGTTGGAAATCATCATAGCTATTTTAATTTTTGAGGCAGTAGCTCTAAATAGTTGTTTTGAGCTGCATCCAAACCATTCTCTCAGGTTCTTAAGCCATGAAATTCGTCTTCTTCCGATGCTTCTTCTGCCATCTATCTTTCCTTGCATTATGAGTCGCAGGATGCCATACTTCTCACTCCGCATCACATGTCCGAGATACTGTAGCTTTCTTTCTTTAATTGTAAGTTCCACTTCCTTCTCTTTACTTATTCTTCTCAGTACTTCATTGCTCGTAACTAGTCTCTCGTCGTCTCATTGTGTCTAGATTTAACGTCCATGATTCCACTCCATAGTATAGTACATTGTATACGTAACATTTTGTTAGGCGTACTTTTTCGATTCTGACTTTGATTTCTGCAGTGTAATCATTATTTTCTGTTATAAGTGTTCCTAGTTAAGTGTACTTTTTTACTCTTTCAATCTGCTGGCCATCTACTATCAAGATTTCGTTAGAATTATGGTTGTTTTTACAAATTTTCATATACTTCGTCTTTTTGATATTGAGCGAGAGTCCGTACTCCCTACTACACATTACTATTTTACTTATGAGTCTTTCCAGGTCTTGTAGACTATCGGCTATTATTACTGTATCATCTGCATATCTGATGTTGTTAACTAAGACTCCATTTACTCTTATGCCGACTGTTTCATCTTCCAGAGTTTCTCGAATTACCTCTTCATAATAAGCGTTAAATAATAGAGGTGATAGTATGCAGCCTTGGCTGACTCCTCTCTTTATTTCCATTTCTTCAGATGTCTCTTTTTCAATTCATACTATTGCTCGCTTATTGTAATAAAGGTTTGTTATTAGCCTTAAATCTCTTTCATCTAGGTTTTTATTTTTTAGAATTTCCATGAGTCATGTTTTACTTTATCAAACGCTTTATTGTAGTCTATAAAACAGACGTAAAGAGGACGGTTAACATCCAAAGATCTCTGCATCAGCACGTGGAAGGAGAATAGTGCCTTTCTGGTACCCATACCATTGCGGAACCCATATTGTGTGTCACTAATATCCAGCTCCAGTTTAGAGTGAATTCTGGCGTGGATAATTTTCAACAGAATTTTGAAGGTATGTGACATTAAGCTTATGGTTCGATAGTCACTGCACTCTTTGGCATTCACTTTCTTTGGCAAACACACAAATGCTGATGTCAACATTTCTCTAGGGATGATTCCCGTAGTATAGATAGCGTTAAACAGTTCTACTATTATGTCTAGGTTTTTCTCGTTGACCAACTTTAATAGCTCGCTTGGTAATTCATCTGGACCAGCAGATTTATTGGTTTTCATTGAGTTTAATGCCTAACTAACCTCTGATTTGGTTACCTCTGGGTCTAGCACTAGCTTCTCTCTGGTCATGAAATAATTCCTCGATGTACTCTTTCCATCGTCGTAGTTTTTGTTCTGTCTCCAATATAATATTTCCATTTTTGTCGAGCAATATATTCGAGGTTCTTCTACTTCCTACTCTACTTCCTACAGTTCTTCTATTTCTTTACATTTTTCAGAGAAGTAGGTTTCTTTAGCCTCACTAATTTTTCTTTTTATTCGGTTTTGAAGCTGTTTATAGCGGATCGTATTGATGGTTTTGTTTTTTCTCCTTTCATTCATCAACTCTAGAATTTCCTCGGCCATCCACTCTTTTTTCTTACATTTGGTTGTTGTAAGTACTTTCTTACTTGGCTCCATTATAGAGATTTTGAAAAATTGCCACAGCTGCTCTACGTTGCAATTATTTCTAGGGTTCCTATCTAGATTTGTGTTAATTTAGTGTTTCAGATTTTCTTTTGTTTCTTCTGACTTTAGTTTATTGTTGTTGCGACTTTTTTGCGTCTTTTTTAGTTGAAGTTGAAACCTAGCAATAAGAAGACCGTGATCAGAGGATAAGTCTGCTCCTGGATATGCCTTTACTGCCTGAATTGAGTTTCGATATCTGTGTTTTATTAGGATGTAGTCAATTTGATTTCTGACGACTTTGTTGTCTTTGTCAGCTGGCGATTTCCACGTATAAAGGCGTCGCTTAGGTAATTTAAAAAATGTATTCGAGGCTATAACATTATGCTCCTGGCAAAATTCTATTAGGCGATATCCTCTGTCGTTTCGTTCACCAAGCCCATATGGTCCTACATTAGGGTAGCACTTTCTTCGCCAATTATTCCATTGAACTCACCCATGATCACTGTTATATCTCTAGATGCTGTGAGATGTAATGTTTTTTGAAGTTCGCTATAAAAGTTTTCTATTTCTTCTTCATTTTTGTCAGCAGTTGGCGCATAAATCTGAATTAAGTTCATTTTTCCATGGGTTGTCAATAGCTGCAGCATTATAATTCTTTCGGACATCGGAACGAAGCCTGTTACTTATCTCGTTACTTTTTCACTGAGGATCATAGCAGCTCCATATCTGTGTTGAGTGTCGCTGCTTCCAGAGTAATAAATTCGTCCATTGTCTGTATTGAGTTCGCCAGAGCTGATCCATCTTGTATCGCTTATTCCTAATATGTCAATCTCCAGTCGCAACATCTCTTGCTGTATATTCCTGTTTTCCAGGTTCATACATACTTCTTACGTTCCATGTAGCGATTTTGCAGATGGATTTGTATATATTTAGAAAAAAATAACAGTTATTTGTAAATCTCGAATGAATAATTCTGTCGTCGGTCTGTGACACTGATAGCGACTAACGGAGGGTTAACTGAAGCATCACTGAAGAAATTCGAAGCATTAAAAATGTGGTGCTATAGACGCATGTTGAGAATTTTTTGGATAGACAAAGTTCCCAACGAAAAAGTTTAAGGCAGAATGGGTAAACAGGATAAAACGTCGCAAGCTGGAATACCTTGAACAACGGTAAGACCTACTTCGGAATATACTTAAAGGCAAGAAACATGGAAAAAAGATCCAGGAAGAAGAATATCTTGGCTTCATAACCTACAAAAATTATTTAACTTGACCACTACTGGACTTTTTAGAACGTCAAAATAGTAATGTTAGTGTCCAACATCTGTAACAGATAGGCACCATGAGAAGAAGTAATATATATATAGGTACATTTCGCAAACATTGAACCCCTTTTTGATGTTCTGTATTCTGTTCTTTTATCTTTTAAAAATGGTACCAAACCTTATTTAGGCTACATTCGAGATGGGAGATTCGGTCTGCTTGTGTCAGAATCACCTTCTTTATCTACAACTTCATTCTTTTAATAAATTTTTTCAATTCTTGAATGAAATTATCACTCTTCCCCACTACCAACAATTTTTTTTATTTAAAAGTTGATTGCGAATAGAAATTAAGGAACCGCTGCACCTCAGCCTTTGTTTCCCGGGGCTCCCATTCTTCATTTTCCCAAATTTTCCCCCTTTCGAACTCTTCAGCCTCACCCCCTTTCATTTTCCATAACAATTTGGCGCCGAGCGCAAAATATACGTCGGGTATTATCGTGGATTTTCGTATTTTCATTTTATTTTCCATACAGGCGATGCTGTTTTTGAAAGGGTGTACAACAACTGCACGTAAGAGTTGGAAAATGTCGCAAGCATTTCCGTTTTGTTCAAAAATTACCATCAAAAAGGTATTAATATACAAAATTTATTTTGATTAATACAAAAGCGAACAAAGAAAGTACAAAATATAATAATAAAAAAAGAAATAAAATAAAACAACAACAATTTTGGTATAACACACAATATAAGAAATGATAGGGACGTTGTGAAAATAACGTATATAATAGTTTGGGCACAATAAATAAAAAGAAAAGCTCAATGAAGTAAAAGAACTATGGGACATCATTAGAAGTATGCCTAAAATAGTAAATGAGTACAAACTATATATACACACATATATATATATATATATATATATATATATATATATATATATATATATATATATATATATATATTATATATATTATATATTATATATTATATATTATATATTATATATTATATATTATATATTATATATTATATATTATATATATTATATTATATACATATATATATATATATATATATATATATATATATATATATATATATATATATATATATATATATATATATATATACGAACATGCATTCTACGTAGCCCATATAACCGTTGCAGGCCGGGACGAGAATGATCTGTCCTTCTAGAAGCGACAAGAACTGTCGACCGCTGGAGAGTTCGACCCGACAAGCAACGAATTAGAGGTGGACTACGCCAGAATATTCTAATACATAATAACTTTTATATATAAGCATACCTTCTATGAGTTAAGTTTAGTTGATAAGATATTTTCGTGCTGTAAACTTATAAATAAATATATTTATATAAATTCGAACCGCTCGTTTTATTTAAAAACAGTACAGTTGGTGTCCGGTGTGGGGATAATTGATTTATTTAAAAAATAAATTCAGCAGTGACTTTTGAAAAAGATATTTGAACTTTTGAAAAGTATTGTTCGTCGGGAACATCCGCGTAGTTTGGTAGTGATCTTTGTACGAAAGAACATTTAAAAAGTACGTGTGTGCCTGACCAAAGATGCTGCTAGTAGAATTTCAGTAAAACAGTTTCAGCAGAAGAAGCAGTTTTAACGAAAATAAATTTGAAAACGTCTAACAAATGATTGAAGAATCTTCTAGAAAAAATGATGATAAATTCGGGAACGTTTCCAAAAGATTGGATGAAACGTCTCAAATTATTAAAGAAGTAGGTAGACAAAACGGCGAGAAACTTGAAAATGTTTCTCAAATGATGGAAGAAACTTGTAGAAAGAACAATGAGAAATTTGAAGAAGTTTCTAAAACATCCGATAAAGTAGAAGAGAAGATCAAACAGTTAGAGAGCATGATAACTAATACAAAATTGCTACCACCAGTTAATACAGTAGCCTTAGATCCGGTAGTGAAAGAAGAATCACCGAGAGACGAAACGACACATCATATGAGATTAAAATTGCCACCATTTGATGAAAAGTCCTCTTGGTCCATATACCTTAGACAATTTGAAGCTATTGCGACAGCCAATCATTGGACAGAACAAGAAAAGGATGTTTCCTTGAGACTGCTGCTTTACGAGGTGATGCTGCGGATATACTAAGATCGATTTCTAAGGGTGAAGAAAAATATTACCAGACCTTGTTCACTCGACTAGACAAACGTTACGGAGATGCCCATCAACAACAAGGTGCAAGGCGCAACTAAGAAATAGAATTCAACGAGCAAGTGAAAATTTGCAAGATGTTGCTCGTATAGTGCGGTTGGCTTATCCGGAGGTACCAGACAACATTTTAGAAGAAATTGCTGTAGATACCTTCGTCAATGGGTTAAAAGAAAGTGAATTACAGAAAGCTTTACGACTAGCAAGACCGAAAGTTCTGGATGAAGAGCTCGCTATTGCCTTGGAACATAAAACAGCTAGTCAAAATTCACGGAGCCATCGAGTAAGAACCATTGAAGAAGGCGACGAACCAAACAATGAACGTCTGGAAGAAATGGTACGAAAAGTAGTTCGTAACACGATGCCGAAGAGACGCGATTCCAGATGTTGGAATTGTGGTAACGTAGGTCACAATCGCCGTAATTGCAAGAAAATGATACAAAAGTAGGAAAACTAGAACGAGTCGACACCAAGGGGCAACTGCCGACCTCGAGAAACAAAGCCCACATAGCAACTGTGAACATTACGTCCTCCGTTGGAATTCATAGCTTGTACATCGAGGGTCGTATCAATAATAAATGTAGATCGTTTTTGGTAGATACAGGTGCCACAAGAACTATTGCACGTCCAGAATTAGTACAAGGCCATCTTAAATTATCGCCTGCAACAGTAAAGCTTAGAACAGCAACTGGTGAGATAATTAATACATATGGCGAGGCTAATATGTCAGTATCCATTGGCCAGACCACAGTGAAACATAGAGTATTAATTGCAGAGATTTCCGACGAGTTCATATTGGGGATGGATTTACTAAGGAAAGTTGGGGCTATGTTGAATATCAAAGATGGGGTTCTCGAGATCAGTGGTGAAGAGTTGTCGTTTCATGAAGACCAAGAAGATGTTATCAGCTTAATAACTACTTGTGACGTTACAATACCCGGTAATAGTGAGAAAATTTTGATGACTAGACCTGATGGTTACTGTCGAGAGGGAAGTTTAAGGATGGTCGAAGAAGTAAACAATGCCGGGTTCCTAACGGTAAAAGCTTTGGTAAGAATTCGAGATGTCATTCCTGTAAGAGTTATGAATTTGAAGGAAACTGCTATTAAGTTAGGTAAAAGAACTTTGATTGGACAGTGTGTTCCCGTGGCTTCGATTTGTTCTATGAATACTAATGAGAAACCATCGAAATCTAAGTATCCAAAGGAGCTTGTTGAGATGGTGATTAAAACGTGCCAAGATCTTGATGATGAACGAACTAAAAAAATGAAGTCTATGCTAATAGAATTTCCAGATGTTTTTGCCATTGATAAGAAGGATAAGGGCAAAACAAGCATAGTAAAGCATAAAATTAATACCGGAGACGCTCAGCCAATCAGACAACAATCTAGACGACTTCCATTTGCGAAAAGAGATAAAGCCGAAGACATCATCAAATATATGAACAAACAAGGGGTAATTGAACCATCAAACAGTACATGGACATCACCAGTAGTGCTAATAAAGAAGAAAGATGGTTCAACGCGTTTTTGTATTGACTACCGACAGCTCAATGCGGTAACTAAAAAAGATAGTTATCCTTTGCCCAGAATAGACGATACTTTGGATACTCTTTCTGGTTTACGTTGGTTCTCCACACTCGATCTAAAAAGTGAATATTGGCAAGTAGACATGGAGCCAGCTGATCGGAAAAAAACTGCATTCTCGATAGGATCAGGGCTTTAGCAGTTCACAGTTATGCCCTTTAGTTTATGTAATGCAACTGCTACATTTGAAAGATTAATGGAGACAGTTTTAAGAGGTCTAACATGGAAAACATGCCTGGTTTATTTTGATGACGTAATTGTGGTTGGAAGATCCTTCGATGAACATGCCAATAATCTGACAGAAGTCTTTCAACGATTGCGGGCAGCGAATTTGAAGTTAAGTCCGAAGAAATGTCACTTGTTTCGACGAGAAGTGAAGTACTTGGGACATATTGTAGCAAGTAATGGTGTAACAGCTGATCCTAAAAAACTTGCAGCAATTAAGGATTGGCCAGTACCAAAGTACCAAGAGATAAACACGAAATTAGAAGTTTCCTTGGTCTATGTACATATTACCGATGTTTTGTCAAAGGATTTGCCAACATCTCCAAGCCATTAACAAAGTTGACAGAAGAAGGCAAAGAATATACATGGAGCGAAGAGTGTCAAAGAGCTTTCGGACACTTACAAATGGCTCTGGTCAGTGCATCGATTTTAAGCTACGCTAGACAGGTAGGAAAATTTGTGTTGGACACCGATGCCACCAACAGTGCAATAGGAGCTGTTCTCTCCCAAACCCAAGATGGACAGGAGAAAGTCATCGCTTACTTTAGCAAAGTCTTGTCGAAACCAGAAAGAAACTATTGCGTTACCAGGAGAGAATTGCTAGGCGTAGTGAAGGCTTGCGAGCATTTCCATAAATACTTGTATGGCACAAAGTTTCTTCTTTGTACGGATCACACCGCTCTAAAATGGCTTTTACACTTTCCTAATCCAGAGGGCCAGATGGTAAGATGGTTAGAACGATTACAAGAATATGATTACGAGATCGAACACAGGGCTGGAAGAGTTCATTTAAATGCTGATGCCCTCTCGAGACGGCCGTGCAGTGCAAATTGTATTTACTGTCTTAAATTAGAAGAACGACTTTACCCCGTAAGACGAACCACCGTCATTAATAATCAATAGCAGCCTCAACAGCTACAAGACGCTCAAGCAGATGATAAAAAGAGTATTGGATATGTATAAAAAGAGTATTGGATTGGATGCGTCGAAGTGAAAGAGCTTCTTGGCAAGACATTAGTGCATGTAGTCCAGAAGTCAAGGGTTACTGGAGCCAATGGAATTGCTTAGTGCTAAAAGATGATCTTCTGTATAGAACCTTTGAGAACGATGATGGTACAGAATCTAAGATTCAGTTGATTGTACCTAAAAGTAAAGTGTCAGAAGTATTGCGTCAGTTGCATGACGGTGCATCAGGTCGACACTTTGGTATCACGAATACTCTGCAATAGGTTCGAGAACGGTTCTATTGGGTGAACTGTAAAGATGATGTAAGAAGATTGTGCCGGAAGTGTGAACTGTGTGCTACCAGTAATGGTCCAGTTGGTAAAAAAAGTGCATCCGTGACACAGTACAATGTTGGTAGTCCTATGGAACGAGTAGCAATCGACATTGCAGGTCCACTTCCAGAGACAAATGATGGAAATAAATATATCCTGGTAGCCATGGATTATTGTACGAAATGGACTGAGGCCTATGCGATACCAAATCAAGAAGCTGCTACCGTTGCAGAGGTACTTGTTAAAGAATTCTTTAGCCGATTTGGTGTTCCCTTGGAGATCCACTCCGACCGAGGGCGAAACTTCAAGTCAACCCTTTTCCAAAACGTTTGTAAATTGATTGGTGTGAATAAAACCAGAACGACACCCTTGCATCCTCAATCAGATGGAATGGTCCAAAGTTGTATCAGAACATCAAAAAGATTGGGACCAGCACATTCATTTATTCGTAATGGCCTACCGCTCGGCCGTGAATGAAACTACAGGCCAGACTCAAACCTGCCTGATGTTAGGTCGTAAAGTTCGTTTGCCCTGCGACCTAGAGTTTAGCTGCAGACCTTCCGAAGAACATGTTGCAAGCGAAGATTATGTCGACCGCCTGAAGTTAAGAATGAATAACATTCATGAACTTGCCCAACGTTAGCTAGTGACAGAATGAAAGATCAATATGATTCTCGATGCAAGAATGAAAGCTATGAAGTAGGTGATCTTGTTTGGCTTTATAGTCCACAACGTGTCGAGGCTTGTCTCGTAAACTGCAAAGACAATGGGAAGATCCGTATGAAATTAAAAAGAGAATAAATGACGTAATATACCGAATTAAGAAGTTGCCGAAAGGTAAACCAAAAGTAGTTCACATAAATCGTCTTGCACCATATGCTGGCTCAAATGAAACAGAAAAAGCACGAACCCTTCAACATGAGATCAAAGATGACCGGCGACCAAGCTTTAATGAATTTATGTCGAATTACGCAGAGAGAAAGAGTGCTAGATTCGGCGTGACGACAGAAGTTCAGCAGGATCTTTTTAGTGTTCCGCATAACGTCTCTCTAGCCCACTATGTTGCCCAAGATCTTGGGATAACTAAAGAAATCTCATCTGTATTCTATAAGAAGTTCGGTCGTTTGGACGAGTTAAAAAAACCAGCAACCTAAAGTTGGAAGAGTACTGATGTTAGAAGATGGTCCTCGATCTTTGCTGTATATGGTGACCAGGAAGTCGTATACAGACAGGGCAAGCTACGAGAATATATGGCGTGCTCTAACTAATTTGAAAAAATTTGTGTGAAATTATGTCATCAAGAATTTGTGCTTACCCAAGATAGGCCATGCACTAGAAAATCTGGATTGGAAGATTATCAGAAGCATGCTTGAAGTGATCTTCCGAGAAACCGGCGTTGAGCCAGAATTGCGAACAGAAATATGATGTGTTCATAAATCCTATTTTGGATTCTGTATTTCCTTCGTCTGTTATAGCTTCTGCTACAGATCTGTCTATTGCAATTTTCGCTAATCTAATCAGTTTTATTGGTATATTCATGTTTTTTATTTCGAATTAGAGTTGGTGTCTATTTACAGAGTCAAAGACTTGCCTGAAGTCTATAAATTGTAGGTTTTAATTTATATCATGTTCGTAGCACATCACTGTAAGTAGGTGAATGGCGTGTATGATTCATTTTCCTTTTCTGAAGCCTTGTTGGTACTGCCCTAGTCCCTAGTGTAATTTTGGTAAATTTATCTATTTTGTTTTTCAAGATACTTGTTAATATTTTGTATGTGGTGTTCAGTAGCATGATTCTTCTATAGTTACTGTTACCACTTGTTTTCCACTCCATAGGCCAATTTTCCGAGTTCCATATATTTTTTCTTAGTATATGAGTCTGGTGCAATAGTTCTTCTCCCAATTTTTTTATTAATTCATTGTTGATTTCATCCGGTTCTGTCGATTTTTCCTGATTTTAACCTTTTCACTGTTTCAATAAGTATGTGGAAGATTAGCGAATATATATATATATATATATATATATATATATATATATATATATATATATATATTACATATTACAGGGTGATTGATTAGTATGAGGAAGCTCAGTAGATCTGTTATAGTAAAATTTACAAAAAAAAGTTATTGACAAAAATTGTAGGCATCTTTAAACTCCACATTTTAAAATTAGTTACAATCTCACAGGGTGTTCCATAAGATAGTGGCAGACCAAACTTGTTTTTTTAAATAGAACACCTTGTATTTTATTTTAAATTTGAAATCTGCTTCACTTCCACATCACAACAATGTAAAGTTTTATTATGTTATACCGGGTATTTAAAAAGTTATAACCAATATTACCTGAAAATCGTATCAAGTTTAACTCCCCGTATAATTAAAAAGGAGTATAGGAACATTGATCTATTGCAACCATAGTTTTTTAATAATTGTTAAAAATTATAAAACATATTCGTTTTCATAATAATCGTTAAATCAAATACAGGGTAATTCAAAATGCAAGTACATTATTTTCTTGGTAATTTTAAATAGAACACCCTATATTTTATATCACTATCGAAAATTACTAATATCGTACTTCAAATTTTATAAAGTACTCCCTATACCTAAAGTTATCAGTTTTCTAGATATTTTTATTTTTCCATCAAAGTATTTATTTGGTAGATATTTTAACGTTTACCAATAATTATTGTGAGTTCGCCATGATTGATTTGTCAGAAACTTATAGTTTGAAATTATTGTTTATTAATTCAGTATTGGGGTACATCGTAAATTAGCAACAATTATTATTTAGTAATTCAGTAATTAATTCAATTTAAATTAGCAATAATGAATTTTACTACTGATGAAATCGTAGATATGATCTAGATATTGGGGGAATGCAATAAAAATCCATTACTAACAGCTAACATTTATCAAGAACGGCTTCCAGATAGGCGGCAACCTAGACAAGATACATTGGAAAAATTGAAAGATCGATTTAACCGCACTGGTTCAGTGAATTATGAAAAACATGAACGAACAAAAACTAGTGTACCAGAGGTAAACGAAATGAGTGTGTTGATGGCAGTTACAGAAAACCCACACACAAGTATAAGGAGCATTTCCAATGAACAAGACCTTAGTTATACTACTCTGTTCAAAACATTCTATCTAAAAACAAGATGCATCCTTATCATATTCAAAAGCACCAAGAATTAAATAATGATGATTTTCAGAAATGAATAATATGAATATGAATGGGCCTTAGAAAAAATTAATGAGCAGAGAGATTTTTTTGATTGTGTCCTATTTGGTGATAAAGCTACATTCTATCTAAACGGTTCTGTTAATAGGCATAACTTTCACTACTATTCAACAAGTAATCCATACCACATAGTAACACATAGTCAAACAAGATGGTCTCTAAATGTGTGGAGAGGTATCGTCGGTAACCATGTAGTAGAACCATATTTTTTTGAAGATAACTTAAATGATGAGATTTATTTAGATTTTATCGTAAATCAGTTACCGATATTATTAGAAGATATTCCACTTAATATACGTGAACAAATGTGGTTTCTACATGACGGTGCTCTTGCGCACCCCAACGAATTAGTACATGGTGAACTTAATGATCAATTTGGTGAAAGATGGATCGGAAGGGACGGACCGGTAAGGTGGCCCCCACAGTCACCAGAATTCAATAAAATGAACTCATTTTTTTTGGGGTTACGTTAAGAACGAAGTATATAAAATACCTCCAACAACAAGGGATGATATGAAAAATAGAATCCGAATTGCATTTCAAAATATTTCTTTACAAATGCTTAGTAATGTAAGCAATACTTTTAATGACCGCTATCAAGTATCTTATATACTAAAACGCCCTTTTCTTGTCCACCACTTTACTCAAAAACCATATTAGATAATTAAAATATTTTTTCGGAATATTATTAGTATTACGTATGAGATTGTCAAGACCGGAAGTTAAAATTTACTTTAAGTTTTAGACCCCACAATGTATATATGGATCGAAATGTCTCGTCGAGACGAATCTAAATATGTACTTCCGGTTGCGATCCGACACCGGAAGTGACCCGAAACGCGCATAAAACGTCAAGATAGAGCAAATCTGACACCGGATTCGTGATCAGCATGCAAAATTAACTGCTAAATGATATCCATGTCGACATTTGATGAACTAAAAATTGCATTCCGGTTTTGAGATCGACTTCCATAATCACTTTTTTTTTACTTGCATTATTATTGATGAATGTTATATTGATGAATGTTGCTTATATTGTTTGTATTGATCTCTTAATTTTTCTCGCAAAATAAAAATTTCATTTAAAAAACTCGATGTCGAGTTGGTCCGCTAGTGTATAGATGTTTTGGGAGGTAATTTTGAACACTTTACTTAAGTAAGATAAGTTAAAATTTCTGTTGCTTTTTATTTTTCTATGTGTTGTTATTATTTTTTTAATTTTTCGTTGGTTATTTTTTATAAATTTTATTTGAAATAAATTGTTTTTTTTCTGTGTCACTATTTCGTTACTGAATTAATAAACAATAATGTCAAACTGTCAGTTTCTGACAAATCAATCATGGCCAACTCACAATAATTATTGGTAAACATTAAAATATCTATCAAATTAATACTTTGATGGAAAAATAAAAATGTCTAGAAATCTGATAACTTTAGGTATAGAGAGTACTTTATAAAATTTGAAGTACGATATTAGTAATTTTCGATAGTGATTATTCTATTTAAAATTACCAAGAAAATAATGTACTTGCATTTTGACTTACCCTGTATTTGATTTAACGAAGATGCATGCGTGCATTTCTTAATAATTTTATTGATAAATATTATAAATAGTATTGTGCAAGTGCTCCTCCCTTTCTTAAGCCTACATTTATTGTAAACTTATCTGATGTATTATTACAAATTACGGCATTGTTGTTCTCATTGTATATTTTTTGTACCATTCTTAGTAACTCGTTGTCCATTTTCTCTTAATATTTTAAATAGTTTCTTCCTTGGTACTTTATCGAAGGCTTTTTCTGTGTCAAGAAATGCTACGTATATTTTCTTTTTCTCTTGCAGAGCTTTTTGTGTTATCTATTTTAAAGTAAATATATGATCCTTTATACTCTTACCACATCTAAATCCACTTTGTGCTCCGTTTAATGTGTGTTCTGTCATTAGTCTTAATCGTTTGTTTCTTATTTTTTCTAAAAGTTTCATACATTTACATAGCACGTCAATCATCTGTAGCTATTACATTCTCTCCTATCTCCTTTTTTGTACATGGGTAATATTAGTGATAGTTTCCAATTTTCCGGTATATCTTCATTTTCCATATTTTATTCATTATTTTTAGTAATATTTGTTCTACATTTTTCAAATGTTCTTTTATAACTTCTATTGTTTTTCTATCCACTCCAGGAGCTTTTCCATATTTCAACGTTTTCATTGTTTCTTCTAGTTCTTCCTCGTGTATTGAGTTTTCTGTGTTATCTTCCAATATATTATTTTGTTCTTCATTAATATCGTTTACGTTTATACTCGTTAGCAGTTCTTCAAAGTGTTGTTTTATGTTTTTTTGTGTGATTATCGTCTTCAGCATTCTGTAAAATAGCTTTTGGTTACTTTTGCCAAATCTGTTTCCATTTTATCTTCGATTTTTTCCCAATCATCTCTCTTTGCTGCTGTTAGTAATATTTTTATCTTTTTTCTTTCATTTTTATTGTAATTCTCGTTTGTTTTATTTTTCGGGTATTCTTTTCATGCATTTTTCTTCACTTTTACTTGTTTTTTACTTCTTCGGACCACCCGTTGTCTGTCTTTTTTACTTGCTCCACATACTCACGTAGATACATTCAGTAGTAGATCCTTGTAGTTGTTCCATAGGTTGTTTATATCATTATTGTCTTGTTTCTTTTATTGTTATTCAAGTTAGTATTATACTGTAGGTTTTTCGTTTACTTTTTTCTCAAAATTTTTGTGCCATTTCTTTGTTTCTTAGCTTATATGTTTTTATTGTCTCTTTTTTAATTGATTTTTCCTTTTCTGTACTTCTCGTATCTTGGGTATTACCATGTATTGGTCGCTGCCTATTTCGGTCCTCTGTGTAGGTACTTTTGTATCCATTATGTTTCTTCTATCATTGCTTTCAAGTTTGTAGTATATATAGTCAATTATGGATTTTTTAATTCGATTTTTGACTTCTCTGGTATAGATGTGGATTTATTTGTGCTTAAAAATGTATTAATGATAATTAAATTAATATTTGAAATGTCATCATAGATTCTTATTTTTTTTCCTAATTTGTTTTAATTTTTACAGTCTACTTACGAAAAAATATTTTTTTTTTCGTATCAGAATGTATTTCTTTTTGATAACCCTTAATTGTAATAAAAAATAAATCCCACTCGGGAATTAGGGGAACGTATAAAAGTTCCCCAGCATTCCTAATGTTTCTACTCCGTCGTACTATTAAAACAAAATTCTCGAGTGCAGTTATCCAACTCCGGTTTTTTTGTTAGAGCTTCTTTTAGAATTCGATATACCTCCGAAAAAACTCCGTCAGTAAATACCATTGATCCAAATATAGCTTTTAAAACACTCTTTCTAAGGCTTATATTCGCTTACAGCGATATTCACTCTCTGTCACGTAGATGGATAGGATTTCCCACACGCCAATGGAACAGTTGCGAGACAAGAACGGCAGCGTAGCAGCACAAAGAGACCACGCTATTTGAAGGGTAATATTTGAGCGAGAGAGAAACAGGTACCCGTATGCGGGGCGAAGCGGAGTACTGGTTGGAAATCGTGTGCGAGGTAGATTTTGGGTCGAGGCGGAGGATTCTACTCTGGTGGGAAAACAGTGGCGTACTATAAGCTTCTGTTAACGAGAAGAGTAAACAAAAGAGAGAATATAATAGAAAAATACATTTGACATTTGAGAGGGTATGGTTACCCGGGTAAGGCTAATACGGGTTGATAAGATAAACTAAATAATACTTTTACCAAAACAATAACGTATTCATAGAAAATATACAGATAATTAAGTGTTTTAGCAAGAAATAGACGGTATGTATATACGAATAGTGGCATCAAGGCTAGAATAGAAGTTGGATTTTTACCCGCAAAAAAGTCAAATGCGATTAGGTACAAATTTTTAGATAGATAGATGATCATTCTCGATGACCATGACAATGAACACTACTCGAAATGTTAATAAAATATAACATGCCCTCACCCTATTTTTAGTGGATAACGTCTTTGACAATAGATAACTAGACAGTATATTGGAAACCCTAAATATGAAACCCTAAACCGGACATAGAATATTGATGGACTAAACTCATATATTTTCTTCCGTTTTTAATTCCACGGTTTAGTAATTGATTGCCTGTTTGACTGCATTTTAATTTTATAGTATTTGTATATAATATATTGCTTTTGATTGCTCTGATCGGGTATATTGGGTATTATCTTTTTTCCATAATTTCAAATAGTTTGTAGCTGTCCATTCTGTCGAACGCTTTTTCAAAATCTACAAATGCAGTATACAATATGCATTGAATATGTCTCTGCAATATTGTTTATTTTAAGGCCTAGCAGCCTTTAAAGATGGAGCTTTCGATCGCCAGGCCTGTGACAGGTTTTTAAATGCAAAATAGATTTCACCTATTCATCGTCAGCTAATGAAGGAAAGTGCATACTTGTTCAAAATGTTCGTAAATGGTGTAGAGAATTCAGTGCAGGCAGAATGGAAATTTACGATAAAGATCGGAGCCGAAGGCTTTCAGTTAGACGAAATTGTCCAAAAAGTTGAACGAATATTTCTTGAAGATCAGTAGTATACCATTAACGATCCTGCTTTACGTATTCCTGAGACTTCCTACGCTACTATTTATGTTCAGTGGAATGAGGCTTCTCCATGAAAACGCTCATATCTCACATCAAACTGAACAACTGCTAAGAGATTTTTGCTAGACTGTTGTGCCCCACCCCCTCCCCTAGAGTCCGGACCTAGCACCAAGTGATTATCCCTCATTATCAAAACTAAAGGAACATGCTTCAATACCGATGATGAAGTCAATGAAGAGGTTACTCGATTCCTCAATGGATTGGCGGTAGAATTCTATAAAATGGGGATAGAAAATTTATAGCATCGTCTGCAAAATTGTTTGGAGAGAAAGGAGGTTTTTTAAGTTTTAAAATGATGTCTAACAATAAGGACAAAAATAAAGCTGTCTATTTTTAAAATTCATGGGAACGTTATTTTACGAATGACCCTCGCAGCAGTAGATTTCAATGTGCCAAAAAGCATCTTAACTGGAATTTTGATGATGAAGGCCTTGACTGAAGATGAAGAGAACACTATGCACAGAGCAACATTCGACTCATGACTTTATTCAATGGAGGATCTGTAATGATTTGGGGAGGAATATCTCTTACAGTGCAAACAGACCTTGTTGCTTTACGAAGAGGTTTCTTAATAAGTAAGAGGTACAGGGTGTCCACAAACTCTCCTCACAAACGAAGATCAAAAATTCCTCAGATAATTTTAAGGCAATTCAACCTAATTCACCAGGTGCGAAAATGTTTCCAAAGGGAGCTAGAGCTCTTTGAAGATGGCGCTTTGCTATTATTTTTTTTAAATACCTTTAGAACTATTTAGAAAAACGAAAACTGGTACGATTTTTATCCTCCGGTGTTGAATCGATTCCATGAATTGCGAATTTCTAGTAGCGGTCATGGACGTCCATTATGGGTAGGTCAACGGTTATTTTAACGCATAACTATTTTTCTTTAACTTTTAAGCATTCGTGATACTAGATTATTACATTTTCATGAATTATAGTACTAGAAGTTACTCTAACTTTAAGTCGGTAGGTAGGATACACCTTTTTTTAGAAAAATCGATTTGAAAATTTTTCGTTTTTTCGTCATGAAAGTTACATTAACAAGTATCTTAACACAAACGAACAAGTATCAAAGATAGATAGGTACAAAATATGTGCTCGATGTGATGTCTATTAGTAGTTATGCATAAATTTACCCTTTTGCTTAGAGAACACCGAATTCCTGCAAAAATTCTAGTTATTTCTAAATTTGTTGCAAGCATCTTGTATTCTTAGCCAGAGTTGTGCACAATTTTGTATCGGAACGGAATAAAAAATGCTTTTATGTATTAAACACAATAATCGAAGGATTCAAATCCGGCAACCTTGCTGGCTAAGCAACTAGACCCTCTCTTCCAATCCAGCGGTCTTCGCAGTTATTATCAAGAAAGTCTTGTATATTCCTTTCTAAAGTGGGCCGGACAGCCGTCATGTAGAAACCATAAGTTTTGCCGAATATTTAAAGGCACATCATCTAACAAATCAGGTAAAACATTTTGCAGGAAATTTAAACGCAGGCAATTCCACAGGTCCAAGTAGATAATTGTCAACTACTCCTATCCGGAGGTTTATACTAAACCTATGCTGATGCTTAAATTCTTGAACAATATGGGGATTATCACCAACGTACGAATAATAATGTGCATTATGTACATTAAAAATTCAATTTTTTGTGAATGTAGCTTCGTCACAAACACAATGTACTGAAAAAATTTTCATTTTAATTTTTTTAGTTTTGTAACCGTCTAGAAAATTCTTCACCAGCAGGAAAATCTCCTTATAGCAGTGCTTGTACCTTTGTAAAATAAAAAGGATATAAATTTTTGTTGTGCAGGATTTGAAATTGTGGGATCGTTTTTGAACGCTAATTTCTGGATTTTCCTCATCTTCCATTAAAATAACATCTTCATGTGCTGCTATTACATCATTATGTCATCCTGTTTCGTTATTTTTTGGGACTACTGAACCTGTTTCTCTTAATCGTTGATGAAGAGCTGTAAATGTTGACTAAGTGGGATGCTCACGATTTTGAAAGTTTTCAGCGTATCTACTTTGTACTGCTCAAGGGTACACCTCGTATTGCCATAAACTAAATGCATATCAGCGTATTCCTCAATACTAAAACCATTTTTGTTGAATTAAAATTATTAAGTTTGAATGCCACACAGTAAAAAACTAAAAGATAAACTTCGCGGAATGACAACAATTTCACAATGAAAAACGTAGGTTATAATTCTGCTGACAGTTCAAAGCCAACTAGTGCCAAAAATATTAATTTAATTTTCATGACGAAAAAACTAAAAATTTTCAAATCGATTGTATTAGAAAAGTAGTACATTTTAGTACTAAAATCTTTGGTACTAAAACGTTTTAGTACTAGAATACCTGAAATTTTAATAATTTAGTATCACGGGTGCTTAAAAAATAAAGACAAAAAAGGTTTGTGCTAAAATAACCGTTCACCTACCCAAAACGAACGTCTTTAGTCGGTACTAGAAATTCGCAATTGATGGAATCGATTCAACTCTGAAGTTTTCCTAAGCATGTAGTTCCTTTTGCTCCTTGCATAGTAAAACATTTTCTTCCAATGCATGATAATGCACGACCGCATGTTGCACGTGTGGTCCGTGATTATTTGGACGAGGTTGGTACAGAAACTATGCACTGACCATCCAGCAGACCTGATCTAAATCTCATAGAGAATTTGTGGGATATTATTGATTGTCAACTTAGGAGCAGAAAACCACTACCTGTCCCTTTTGACGACGAGTAGTTTAAGGTGAGAGAAGTTTGGGACGCATTTAATCAAGACCATATGTATATGACGCTTGATTTAAAGTATGCTTAGATGCTGTGAAGAAGTAATTAGAATTTTTTTGAGAGAGAGAACCTGTTAAACATTATTTAGGATATTTTTATTAGACTTTAGTTGTTTTAAGATCACGGCAAGATCTAAACAACCGGCCAGTATAGAAGACAAATGGAATTGTATTAAAAAAGTTATAGTAACTACCACCAAGTCTCTGATCGCTTCACAAAAGTACAAAAAGAAGAATTGGATGACTGACAAAATATTATCAATAATGGACGACCACAGATCATTTAAAAACAAAGACCGAACCAAAGAACAGTGGCTGCTAGACAAGTGTGCAGAAATGGAGGAATTGGAAGAAAAACATGACCACTTTAACATACATAAACTCGTTAAAGAAGTGACAGGTCATACAAAACCTTGCAGTTTTAACAGTATTGTGAAGGACAATAAATTAATTACTGATCCCAAGGATCTACTTCAACATTGGAGAAACTACACACAGCAACTATACTCAGACAACACTATAAATCCCAAAAAAGCCAAACGCTAATAGTTGCGACCAATTCCGAATGATCAGCTTATTGGACCAGGTCCTAAAACTCTTCTTAAAGATAATTCACACAAGAATATACAACAGATGTGAAAGAGACATTAGCCCCACACAGTTCGGTTTCAGACAAGGATTTGGCACAAGAGAAGCACTTTATAGCTTAACTGTCCTACTTCAGAAATGCAGAGATCAGCAAAAAGATGTCTTCCTATGCTTTATAGATTACCAGCAAGCGTTCGATTGTGTTAATCATTCAGAATTAGTAAGATTGTTCTAGGAACGTTCGATAGATGAGAATGACCTTAAAATCATAAAGAACCTTTATATGAATCAAGTGGCATCTGTGAGAGTAGGACTGGAATCTACATCATATTTCTCAATCGAAAAAGGTGTACGACAGGGTTGTGTTCTGTCACCCCTCCTTTTTAATCTTTACTCTGAAACGATTTTCGATAGAGCCTTAAGTGACACTGAAGATGGAATCAAAATCAACGGACAGACTATTAGTAATCTTCGCTATGCTGATGATACAGTCATAATAACTGATAGCCAAGAAGCGCTACAACGACTAGAAGGAGAACGACTGGGCTTGAAGATTAATATAGACAAGACGAAGGTAATGGTGGTTAGCAAAACACGATATATGCAATTAAATATAATAGTAAACAATAAGAACTTTCAAAAGGTCTCCAAGTTCAGATATCTCGGTAGATGGAAAACTGAAGAACTAGATCCAGACATAGAGATAAGTAGCAGGATTGAGCAAGCCAAAACAGAATTTACTAACATGAGAACCTTGCTAAGCAACAGCAGCCTTAACTTAACGCTTCGATATCGCTTTGTAAAATGTTACATTTACTCCATACTGCTATATGGTGTAGAAACCTGGACCATAAAGGCCAATGTGATGAACCGATTGGGGGCCTTTGAAATTTGGGTATTTAGAAGACTACTTAAAATTCCCTGGACAGATCACACAACAAATGTCGAAGTATTAAATCGAATGGGCGGAGAACGAGCATTGCTGCCAATAAAAAAAAAAGAAGAAAAACTACTTATCTGGGATATATTTTGAAATTCCAAGTACCAGTTCTTAAAGCTTATTATGGAAGGGAAGACATTACTTCTCCTATCCATTCCAATTTATCCTTTCCTTTGATTGTTATCTTCTATGTATTCTTCACTTGTAGATAGGTACTCTGTTTTCGAGAGGTTAATATCTAGGCCAGCCTTGGTATATTCTTCTTGTAGTTTCTTCATCATGTAGCTGAGGTCGTCTTGACATAATGACGAAATAAAGCAAAGAACATCAATAGAAACAGACGTACTAACATATATAGAACAAAAAAGATTAAAGTGGTATGGACATGTAAGAAGAACTAACGACAGCTGGATAAAGAGAATAACCGAATGGAGCCCCATAGGAAGGAGGAAAAGAGGACGACCCCGAAAATCCTGGAGGAACGAAGTAGACGACGCCATGAGTAAGAGAGGCCTAAACAATGGAGAAGGGGACAACAGAGAGAGATGGAAACGGTTGAGCGAGGGAAGGCAGTGAATACTGTAGAATCCCTGAATATATATATATATATATATATATATATATATATATATATATATATATATATATATATATATATATATATATATATATGGAAGGGAAGATAGAAGGGAAAACGGGGCATCGGAGGAAAGAAATACTCATGGCCTAAAAACATAAGGGATTGGATAAACCTCGATGTCCATGCACTCTTTAGAGCCACACAAGACCGAGAGGAGCCAGACCAGAATTGTCGCCAATATCCACTAATTGGATAGGGCACCATAACAAGAAGTTGTTTTAAATGTCTAAAGGTTATGTAAGTCGTGTTTTCTTTGGTTTAATTTGAGTTAAATATCCATAAAAACTTGTTATGGGGAGCGCAGCAGTTGCATCGCAACCCTAACCGTATGATGTCGGTTGTGGTGTGGATGACTGGAGATTTTACGTTTTTGCATGAGTGTGCACGTTAATGACATATCTGAAATCTGTATGTTCCCGGATTGGTAAGTATGTTATTTCTAGTATAGCGATATACAAAGAATGAATAACAAAATATGTTACAGTAGACGGTACAGCAGACTAGCGCGAAGCTTTATACTATGTTTTCTGTATTTTTAAAATTTAAATAATATTTTTAAAATTCAATGAAGTAATTTTATTTATATTGTAAACAACTTATATTATATTAAAATAAATTAATAAATTATTATGTTTGCTCCTAACGCCACCTGGTAACGTATTAACAAAGCATACGTTGTTTACTTCTGACAGACCTGTTAAATTCAGACGAAATATTAAATTAATAATAAAATAGAATTAAATATCATTTGATAGTAAATTTAAATATTGTATAAACTAATCGTTGCGAATTGAATCTTTTAATTGACAGATATACTTTTAATTTTTTACTTCTCATTTAATCTCTATATTTTGTTGTATTTTTCATGTAGTTTTTAATTTAAAGGTGCTTTGAATAAATTTATGATGACTACAAACGAATTGATCGAGAGTAGTGAATCGATGTAAAAAACCATTATTTTGTGACGTTACCCGTGACGAGGCTATCTTGGGGCGCTATTTCCGTGACGTTCGTCTCAGTATTTTACTATAGAGAAAAAAGTAATAGGTACAACGCCAGTATAGAATCTTCGCTTCAAAAATATATTGGTGCGAGTAGTAAATACTTATAACTACTTACTAATAAAGACAAATCCACTGGCCGTCGGCTATTACGAAGACTTCTTAAAAAGGAGGAGAAGAAATCTACATCGCAAGAAATTCATGTTCCGACGAATTAACAGAGCATAAGTCTAAATATTTACGCAGGAAAGCATGATCCGAAGAATTAACAGATCGTAAGTCTAAATAAAAAAGTCTTCTATGACAAGAAGTTGAAGTGTATGTGTTGAATGGTGATGTTTAGGAGGAGAAAGAGATTGGAACTGATAGACATAGAATTGTATATCATGATCATAGACAGAAATATTTAAATTTCACACTTTTATCCATTTTAAATAAGTAAATTGTTTCGTTAATTCTGTTTTTTTTTTGTTTGTCTGCAACTAAGGAAATCTATTTTTCTGAGATCTTCTATAACACTCATCAAGTGATTCTAGTCTTAATCGTAAGTTTCTTCTTATAAAAATGTGGACCATCTCCAAGAAAGATGAAAACCTCAGATTGCTCATATTTGAAAAAGAATCCTGTTGGTGGCATCTATGAAAACGGTATTTGGACCAGGAAGTACAACTATGAGAAATACCACAAATATAAACAGATATCTGGTGGTAAAGACACGATATCTCCCATCAAAATAGAAAGACTACGATGAGAAGGACATTTTGCAAGATGAACAATTCCTCTAGACGAATCCTTATATCACAACCGGTGGGAAGTAGACGATCAGAACTTAGATGGAAATATGGTGTAGATGAAGATGTTCGAAAAATATATGCGAACTTACAACAGTAGTCAATGGATAGTGCTGACTAACGAAATTAGGAAGGACGATGCTTTACTATAGGGCTATATTATTATTGATTATGTTGATGAGCTATAGTTATTTTCAGCCACTTCCAGTTCAAGTCCAAATTTGACCAACACAGCAGAGAATTAATTACTAAGTTTACTAGACAAGTAGGACTAAGTTTTTTAGTTAGTTGGAACAGTTAGAATAAAAAAAAGAAGCAATGCATTTTATGACAAGTAAAAGTTTTAAACGAATAGGCGAATAAATTTTTAATTTATTTCATATTATTGTTCGGTACTCCACTGATCAAAAAAGGGGGACAGAAAGATAAAAGTTTGCGTGGAAGAATACAAAAAGCGTAGACGAAGAAGGCTGCACTGTTGTGCGGTGACGAGAGAGATAGAGTGACAGCTGGTTGTAAGCTACAGTGGAAAAAGGTCGACGAGGTAGCGTGGGAGAAGAGAAACTCGGTTCTCTATTCTGTTAGTTGTTCCTTCGAATATAATACTTGAGAGATTTTGTTATATTGCAACGTTACTTGCTTGTGTAAGCGATTGGAGAGGCGCCCATATATCGTTGTCACTGGTGGCTAATTTAGAACAGTATTCCTCATGAATTATTGAAAAATGGTTAATATTTTTTTGCATTATGATTGTTTAATCGTGCAAAAATAATTTGTAATTGCACATTCATATTCATATTCATGGATACAATAAAAGGGGAAGCTTGAATAATTTTTGATTACCTGTAATTAGTACAGACGTAATGGTAGATTTTTTTAGGATGTATTCAACATATTACATTCAACTACATTTCAGCTTGTGTCCCTTTCTTGAGTTATAATAAGATAAATTCCCTTTACCGATATCTGTTGCCGTCTAGATAGTCACGATTAAATTAAGTATTTTATTTTTAGTGGCATTGCGAAGCATTTCATAACTGTGGATTTCTGTCCATTGGCGAATGGACAGAATGGCAATTACGCAGCCATGACATCTTTTTACGTCCAAGACCTCTCTTATCCTCTATCTTTCCTTCTACTACTATTTGCTGAAAAGTGTATCGTTCTCGTAATATGTGTCCCAAATATGCAGTCCTCTTACTTTTTACATAATCAAAACGTTCCCTATCGTGGAAGCCCGCTCTTTTTAATACTTCCTCATTTCTGACTCTTTCCTGACCTTCCATGATATTCTAAGCACAGGCTTTACATTTCAAAAACTTCAAGTTTGTTAATGGGTCTGGCCTTTAACGGTCATGCTTCCATTCCGTACAAGAGAATAGCCCAAACGTAACATTTTAGCATCTTGTATCTCAGGTTGAAATCCAACTGACAATCAGTCAGAAATTTACGAAGTCTCAAAAAAACATTTTTGGTTTGTTCTACTCTGCTCTTTATTTTAATCCCAGAGTCCTAACTCCTTACTACCGTTTAGCAGACAACCAAAGTATTTAAACTGCCTGACTTGGTCGATTTCTTCTCCAGCCACATATATCTTTGCATTTGGGAAATTATTTCTACCTATAATCATTGTTTTTGTCTTCTTGATATTTATTTTGAGTCTCGATCCAACCTTTATTGGAGGCGGTCGCATAAATAAATTTTTAAACAAAAATATTTAGTAACCAGTTTTTGTTCGAAAGTATATCGTTAATTAGTAATTAGTAATATTAATTATCAGTGTTCTATAAAAACGAAAATAAAATAATAATAATAAATAATAACACAAGTAATCTTTCCTTAACGCCGGCAAATAAATTCATAGGCGTCCTATAAACAATTTTCATGATGTATAAAACATTTAATTGTGATACAGGATGAACGACAATGTGCAAACCGTGAAGGACATAGACAATCCGTTCCTGAAGTCAAATAAAGTGGGCAGATCTCCGATGAGAAAATCAACTTCAGAAGAAAATACCACTACCTTGTAAATAAGTACCATGCAACAACCATCGAGAAATACAACGTCGTCTTGCGAATCAACACAAAAAACCAGGTAACTCTTTTGTTTCTAATCATGTTTCTTCTTGTTTTTATCAACCGTCACAACTATATAACATTAATCCACAAGATAGCCATGAAAATCAAGAGCAAGAATGGGAAACTTATGGTTAGGTACCCCAATATACTAAGTGTCAACGCTACGGCCAAACAAAAAAATTCTGCCATCTGCCTGCAAGATGTCAATCACCATACTTTAAATTGTCCATAGGAAACCATCCGTCCAACTGTAAGGGCTGCAGCGCATGCAAACAAATACAAAAAGAAAAATTACCCCAACTTAGGAAGAAATCAGAAGCCCATAGAGCTAGCACCAAGGAAACTAGCAATAAAACAGTAATCCCTGGTATTTCTTACGCTCAAAAATCTTCAGGAAATAGTCAATTGACTGAAATCACAAATCTACAAAGTAATGTCGGCTCAAACCATTTGCCAACCGTGAAAACTTGATGGCAAAAATAATGGAGAGAATGGACACTATGCTTAATCTCCTTACCACTATGATTTCCAAAATGCACTAACGCAACACAGAGAATAGCCGTCTGGAGCTCAAATGACCTAACCCAGCATATCCAAGAAAATCAAGAAATCAAATTTTTTTGATATCAGAAGCTCATCTAATAAACAAAAATTATATTAAAATTCTAAAATACATTGTTCACTATACAAAACATCCGAATGGCAAAGCACACGATGGCATAGCTATCATTATCAAATCAAATATAAAACATCATGAGTTAAATAAGTTCAGTGAAAAGTGCCTACAATCAACTAGCATTGTCATTGAAGACTGGCTAGGCAACCTTACCTTATCTACTGTCTACTGTCCTCCTGGCCAATCCATTAACGAAAACACCTTTAATACCTACTTTATTTCTCTTGGATACAAATTAATAGCAGGAGGAGACTTTAACTGCAAACATCATCACTGGGGCTCTAGGGTAATTACAACAAGGGGTAGACAACTCCTGAAATAAATAATGGGAAACAACCTACAATGTATATTTACAGGAGAACCAACGTATTGGCCTACAGATCCAAATAAAACACCAGATCTCTTAGATTTCTGTGTGATTCAAGGTAAATTTTTTAGCTACTGCGCAATAGAATCATGTTGGGACCTTTCGTCAGACTATTCTCCCATTCTAATTGACCTGGACTACTAAGTCATACTTAGAAGTAAGCCTCCAGTCCTAATCAATAACCAAACAAACTGAAACATTTTCGAAGTGCACTTACAGAACAAATATCAATGAACTTACCACTCAAAACAGAAATACAAATTGCAACGCTGTACGATATCTTACTACTTCCATACAAAAGTCTGGATGGAGTGCTACTCCTGAACAGACAATATAGAAGGAAAGCATAAATTGTTCTCAGTGCAAAAAACTTGATTAAAGAGAAAATAAAATTAAGGAGAAAGTGGCAAAAAACACACGCACCTGAACTGTATAAATTTACTTTATTGACTTTATTTAATATAAAAAATGTTCTACACTTTATGAGTTTATTTACATACATTTATTTATTTAATCTACATAGAAACACTTAAATATTAATTTATTTACACTTATATAATTTATTTAAAACATTCACACCGGTTACAATTTAAATAGCCGCGCGAACAATTTATTAATTGACACTTGTTTTCGACTGTCCTTTTAAATCTCAAATCGTCCGTTTTATACCTGATTGTTTATCTAGAAATTTCCACCGGCTTCTTTAACCTTCGGTCGGGGCAGAACGATATTATTGGATCTTCATCTCGAAAATTCCAATACAGGTATAAGCGACGACCCAGTATGACTCACATTTATTACTCCCCTGTTAAAAGATGGTTCATCCTGGAACCTTGTCGGGAATGGAACTGGAACGGTATGCTGGTACCGGCAACTGGACCCTCTTTTACAACTTCTAGTGGTTCCAGGGACGGTTTTCTCTCCGCACCAATGACTATGAGGATTGCAACAGACTAACACCTGGACTTCGGTGTTTTTAAAGATCTCCTCCACCATACTTCGGATAAACCTCCAATCTAATTGGCGGCACTCCAACTTTGGCATGGCTAACTTTTGCACGTCGGACTCTAGTACGTGCTCTCTCAACTGAAGTAAGGCTTCCCATACATCTCGGTAGGTAGGTTGGTCACGGGCAGTGTCTTTTGTTACCAGGTAAAAGGTAACGTGATGCATCTTGGAGTTTCAAGGCTTTCCCGGGAGCTGGCACTTGGCATTGAAATTGTGCTTCCTTCCGAATTTCCTTCGTAAGACGGATGCCAACCCTGGTGCGTCTGTGATACTGGACGGGATGGTAAGGGCCACTGAGTAGTCATCGGAAAGCGCGAGTAGATCTTGCTTTTCTTCAGTGGTAACACCATGTCTTGCTTTATCGGTACCTCCATAGGTCCCCATGAATTCCTCAAACGGAGTTGTAACGGCTCACATCCAATTCAATCAAATACTACCCCGTAAAAATAATATTGTAACATATGCTACTACCGACTTTTCTGAAGTTGACACTGAACTCTCTCAAATCGACTGGCATTTATTTTTTGCAGACTTTAACGACCCCTCATTAATGTGGACTGTATTTCTCGATAAAGTCCACAATATAACTTCTACAAACACCACCTTCCGTAAGATTTATACAAATAACCTTAAACGAATAACTTAAAAACATCTCTAAAAACTATAAGGCAAAATTTTAAGGCAAATGTTATTGACAGTGATAACATTAAAAAGTCTACAAATACATACTGTAGCGAGATTAAATAAAACGAGCGGTTCAAATTTATATAAAATATATTTATTTATAAGTTTACAGTTCGATAGTATCTTAACAACTAAACTTCACTCCTAGAAGGTATGCTTAAATATTAAAGTCATTATGTACTAGAACATTCTGGAGTAGTCCACCTCTAATTCGTCTATTTGAGGGGTTGATCTCTCTCGCGCTTGATACATCGCCGGAAACTTCTAGTCGCTTTCGAGATGAAACCGTTACACGGGCCACGCCGAATGCAAGTTCGTAACAATACGTTCCTCCATGACGTCTAAAGTTTCTATTCCTCTACTTCAAAAACCCAACCAGACTTTATGCTCTTCTGAGAAAGAATCTTCCGAAACTCTCTCTTTAGCATTTTCACAGGTTTTTACTAAAGAATCGAATGATGGCTATCTACCTGCTATTAACTGTAATAGTGTCGGCGCAGCCTTACAACAAGTTGAATTCACAGTGAATCATGTCAAACAACACTTAATTAAACTTCGCACAGCCGCTTCACCTGGTTTAGATGGTTTAACACCTAAACTGTTAAAAAGGTGCGCAGACACGCTTGCAATACCTTTAACGTTAATTATCCAAACTTCTTTCATCCAGAACTCCTTACCCCCTAGTTGGAAATTAGCTTCCGTCACCCCTATTTTTAAAAAAGGCAACAAACTCGACTCCAACAATTATCGTCCGATTAGCTTGCTGCCAGTAGTTGCCAAAGTTATGGAAGCCATTATTTCCGAGGAGATGACCAAATTCCTTCTCCAGTAACATGTTATTCCAACACAACAACATGGATTTGTCTCTGGTCGCTCTACTCTAACCAATCTCCTTCTTCTTCTTCACGTGCCATCTCCGCGACGGAGGTTGGCAATCATCATGGCTATTCTGATCTTAGATGCTGCTGCTCTGAATAGTTCAATTGATGTGCATCCGTACCATTCCCTCAAGTTACGCAACCATGAGATTCTTCTTCTTCCTACACTTCTCTTGCCCTGGATTTTCCCTTGTATAATCAATTGAAGTAGGTTGTATCTCTCATTACGCATAACATGCCCCAGGTATTGCAGCTTTCGTGTCTTGATGGTTTCCAATACTTCCATTCTTTTGTTGATTCTTCTCATGACTTCGTTGTTTGTTACATGCTCGGTCCATGATATCTCCTATATTGTGTTAACGACTGGACCTCATCCCTTAACAGTTCGCAGCCGGTCGACGTTATCTAGATTTCTCTAAAGCCTTTGAACGTGTACCTAACCGCAGACTTCTACATAAGCTAGAACATTTCGGAGTTCGCGGTACTTTACTTCGTTGGATAGATGATTTCCTGACAGATCGATATTACAAAGTTAGAGTTGGCGAATCTTTCTCACAGGACAGGTTAGTGGAAAGTGGAGTGCCTCAGGGTTCTGTCCTTGGACCTCTGCTTTTTACGGTTTATACCAGCGATGTTCCTTATTACGTCTCAAGTAAAGAGTGATGGACTTGAGCGCGATTACGCTTAGCTTTTTCGGGAACCTTGGTATTTAGTATGTATGTATTTTAAATATTTTAAATCTGTATGCCGAATTTTGCAGAGAGTACCCAGAAATGCAAGTATCTGAACAACGAGTAGCAGATCAATACCGGGTAATTATCAGAAATAATCTCATCCCAGAGACTAGACGCAATACCATCAGAAGCGAAGTCGATCGGGAGATTCATAATCAAGAGGTAGTTGGAACTCAAGCCCTTAATGAAATACAAGAGCCAATTCATGAGGTTGTCATACAAGAACAAGAAACTCAACCTGATATTACACAGCATGACAACGAGTTGCGCTATAGCCTAGTTAACGAAATGGCACGCGCCGTACAAGAGTTTAATAGAACAAACCCACTTAGCAGACCACCGCTACCAAGAGTAAACTCATGTAAGAAACTAGGTGTGCTGTTACAAATTGTGAATACTGAAATCCTGCCCAATTATGTCGTAGAAGCCCATACATTGGAATATATGCACACGCTGATTTACTGTACAGCAACAGCAACTGCTAATGTTATGGGCATTAAGACCAGAACACGACGGGGTACTAATATCGGAGGGACAGATAACAGAGTTGCACCTTGGGAAAAACGGCTGCTAACGAAAATTGAATCATTACGTAGAGACATTGGTCAAATCACGGAATATGTTCGAGGAACAACAAGTAGAAAAGTTATCAGAAGAGCTGAAGAACTAATGCTAACCACCGCAAGACACTCACAATATAATCCAGAAAACAACACAGTACAACAGTGCCTGGTACATTAAAACAAAAGCTTTCCGTTTACTCAGGTCGACTAAGAAGGTATAAAATTAGTAACAAACGAAAATCTGACAATACGCTTTTTGAAAATGCCGAGAAAACGTTCTATCGGAAACTCAATTCTACTTCAGAAAGTGCCAATAAATCTTACCCAAGCCGAGAAGAAATCCATGAGTTTTGGGGAAATCAACTTTCCAATGCTGGATGGATCGAAGATACGGTGCAAAACTGCCAAAACTACGTTACTGCTCCCTACGAACCCTTCACTAGTGAAGAAGTTTCAAATATTATCAAAGAGCTTCATAACTGGAAATCTCCTGGACCAGATGGCGTTCAGAACTTCTGGCTTAAAAAGTTCTAGAGTATTCATGAGAGCTTATCAGCAATAATGAATCACACTATTTCTAATCCGCAGGAAATACCATCTTTCCTAACCCAGGGAACAACTTATTTAATTCCCAAAGATCAAAATAACACCCAAGATCCAACCAAGTATCGCCCAATTACTTGTCTTCCAACTCTGTATAAATTGGTTACATCCTGTGTAGCCCGGCGTATTAACCAACACTGTGCTCTAAACAATATCATAGAGCCTCAACAGAAAGGATGAGCTAAGGGTTCCATGGGCTGCAAAGAACAACTTATCATCGACTCTCATTTCTAACCAAGCATATAGCAAAAAACGGAATCTCTTTACTGCTTTCATCGACTACAAGAAAGCGTTTGATTCAGTGCCACATGTGTGGCTTATAGATATTGTTACGTAAAAATATGAGTCATAGTTTTAACCTGTAAACATGTTTTTATTCACATGTTTATGTTTTAGATTTTACGAGAGGCTTCTATTTACCTGAAGGGACCTTCCAGAAAACGGTCGAACCGATGTGAAAATACCCGTTTGCCTTTACCGTTATAATTTCGCCGCTAGTCGAGAAGGCTGTCGATGGTTCTAGCTTAACGGCACTGGCATATATTAACAGAACATTTTATTTGGAAGGGACAGTTAAATCTGAAGACTCGCGCCCGCGATTTTTATTGTAGCGTTCGTATAAAATAAATTATGTATTATTGAGTAGTTAAATAAATTAATATAAGTTATCGTGCTTTTTAATAAATTAAAATAAGATCCTTTTAATAAAGACATTATAAATTGAATAAAGACAACAGTTAAATAAATATCATTTCAATATATTAAAAATATATAAAGTCGATGATAACATAGTGACCTTTTTAAAACATATAATGTCAGATTGGAAGACAAAAATTCACCTCAAAATACCTGGTGAAAACAACATCGAAACTGAAAATATTGCAATCAACCGGGGCCTATTTCAAGGAGATTCGTTGAGCCCACTGTGGTTTTGTCTAGCGATGAACCCCCTATCCCAGATATTGAACTCAACTGATACAGGTTTTAGCATCAAAAATAACACTACTGTGGTTGCAAAGCTTAATCATCTATTGTATATGGATGATTTAAAACTATTAGCTTCCACTCGAAGCCACCTGGATCAGATGCTAAAAACAGTAGAAAATTTCTCTAATGATATTAGTATGCACTTCGGTCTTGACAAGTGCCGTGTCTTAAATATAATCAAAGAAAAGGTTCAGCCCGGCGGATTCGATATGCAAAACGGCCAGAACATCGAGGCAATGGGTGAAAATGATATATACAAATATCTCGGAGTACAGCAAGCGCGGAAGATCGACCATAAGCAAATGAAAACTGAGATAACTATTGAGTTTATACGAAGGGTAAAACAGCTGCTCTGTTCACACCTGAACAGTAAAAATTTGTTTAAGGCACTAAACACCTACGCATGTTCCGCGCTTAGCTACTCATTTGGTATTGTTAAGTGGACAAAAACGGATATAGAAAATCTTCAGCGAAAAGTACGAACACACCTTACAAAGGCACAAAAACACCATCCTCGAAGTGCAGTAGAAAGAACGACATTACCGCGGTATTTAGGAGGACGAGGACTTATGGATATAAGTGAGCAACTGGAAAAACAAATTACTAATTTAAGAACTTATTTTCAGGTGCAAGCTGAGACATCTACTTTACATCGCGCGATTTGTGCAGTAGATGATACAACACCGATCAAACTGAGGGAACCAGAAATGCCCATAAACCATCTTACTAAGGACGAAAAAATGCGCACCTGGATGGGTAAACCTCTGCACGGACGACATCCCAATGAGGTCAGTCAAGACCATGTCGACAATATAGCGTCGAACTATTGGCTGACATCAGGAAAGATGTTCCCTAAAACAGAAGGTTCACTACTGGCCGTTCAGAATCAGGTTATACCAACCAAAAATTACCTGAAATATATCGTCAAAGATCCTCAGGTCCAAAATGACAAATGCCGATATGGATGTCAAGCTCAGAAAACCATCCAACATCTTACCGGGGGCTGTCATTCATTTGCTGCAACTGAATATAAGGAACGGCACGACTCAGTAGGAAAGATCATTCATCAAGAGATAGCTATCAAACTGGGACTTCTTCAAACAAACCATCTTCTATATTATCAATACGTTCCTGAGAGTATACTTGAGAATGACAACTACAAGCTATACTGGGACCGCACTGTACTCACAGACCAAACAGTGGCACATAATAGACCAGACCTCATACTAGTTAATAAACTAAAGAGACAAACAACATTAATTGATGTGGCGATACCCAACAACAATAATCTTCATGTTAAACAGAACGAAAAAATTGCCAAGTACAGGGATCTGGAAATTCAAATACGAAGACAGTGGAGAATGGAAAGTACCCAGACATTACCTATTATTCTCTCTACTACTGGAGTCATTCCAAAGAACCTCATAGAAAACATAAAAAAGCTAGGTCTGAATGAACATCTCTACAAGACCATGCAGAAAGCTGTACTACTCTCAACGTCCAGATGTGTACGAAAATTTTTGGGAGATACTCCAGCATACCAAGTCACCTAGGGCTCGATAACACGGAAAGAGTCCCACCAGAGCTCAATCGTTTTGATACCGTAGGTATCTGGGATGAGCGAATGTTCCACTTACAGGGAGTGTGAGCCGTATGGTTAAATCTGGATAATAATAATAATTAGCAGACCACCGCTACCAAAAATAAACTCTTGTAAGAAACTAGGTGCGCTGTTACAAATTATGAACACTGAAGTCCTACCCAATTGTATCGTGGAAGCCCATACATTAGAATATTTGCATATGCTGATTTACTGTGCAGCAACAGCAATTGCTAATATTATGGGCATTAAGATCAGAACACGACGGGGAACTAATATCGGAAGGACTGAAAACAGAATTGCACCCTGGGAAAAAAGACTGTTGAGGAAAATTGAATTATTGCGCGGGGATATTGGACAAATTACAAAATACATCCAAGGAGTAAGAAGTCGAAAAATAATTAAAAGAACTGAAGAAATAATTCTGAACACTCCAAGACACTCACAACATGATCCAGAAAACAACACAGCTCAACACTGCCTAAACACATTAAAACAAAAACTCTCCGTTTATTCAGGTCGCCTAAGAAGATACAAAGTTAGTAACAACCGTAAATGCGACAATATACTTTTTGAGAATGCAGAGAATCTATATAAAACTGAATTCCACTGTAGAAAATGTAAGTGAATCCTACCCAAGCCAAGAAGAAATTCATGAGTTTTGGGGAAACCAACTTTCGACGCCAGCTACTCATAACAACAATGCTGGATGGATTGAAGACACGACGAACAACTGTCAACACTACAGGAATATTCCTTACGAGCCTTTCACCACTGAAGAAGTTTCGAACATTATCAAAGAGCTTCATAATTGGAAATCTCCTGGACCAGACGGAGTTCAAAACTTCTGGCTAAAGAATTTTGGGAGCGTTCATGAGCTTTTAACAGTATTGATTAATAATATTATTTCTAATTCACAGGAAATACCATCATTTCTTACTCAGGGAACCACTTATCTAATACCGAAGGATCAAAATAACACCCAAGATCCAGCAAAGTACCGCCCAATTACTTGTCTTCCAACTTTGTACAAATTGGTCACATCCTGTGTGGCCCAGCGTATCTACCAACACTATGCTCTGAACAATATCATAGAGCCTCAACAGAAAGGATGCGCTAAGGGCTCCATGGGCTGCAAAGAACAACTTATCATCGACTCAGTCATTTCTAACCAGGCATACACCAAAAACAGAAACCTTTTTACTGCCTTCATTGACTACAAGAAGGCTTTTGATTCAGTACCGCATGAATGAACGGCATGAACCGCATGAACTCAAGACTATATAATTCTCTAATAGAATACAACACTCCTCTCCCTCTCAGCATTGGTTCCCTGTTATCAAGCCATAATAAGCGCGTTTTAGATGCAATAATAAATTACGTTAAAGAAGCTAAAATCGATATTTAACCTTATAAGCACCTAATATGTACCTATATGTGTATGAATAAAAATGAATCCTATGGCTAATAGACTATGTCTAAGGCCATCTCTTTCCTCTACACACACACACACAAACGTGAGGTCAGACACATCTTGGACTTGGTTTACTTCCACTTCTTCTTCTACGTCGTGGTCACCTTCGAAAGACGCTAGCCGGTTATGGTGTACTATCATCGGCATTCCCCTCGGAATCTTGCTTATTCGGTAGATGACACCGTTGATCTTCTCCATAGTGAGGTATGGACCTTCCCAAAACTGCTGCAACTTGGAAGAACAACCTTTTCGCTTCTTGGGATTATAGAACCAGATTTTGTCATTCTTCTAAAGCACGCCTTTTCGGCTTGCGTATCATACCGATTCTTCATTCGGTCGCTAGCGGTCTGAAGATGGGAACGGACCAACTCGTGTACATCGTCCATTCTTCTTCGTAATTCGATCACATCATCTTCACCTGCTACATCTTCTCCAGGTCGACACCCAAACTCCAGATCAAAAAGTAGTCGCATCTCGCGTCCGAATAGGACTCTGGCTGGTGTCTGGCCTATTGATTCGTTAACAGCAGATCTGTAGGCCATTATGAAGACGGAAGATATTGGTCCCAGTCTCGCTGAAGATCGGACACCATCTTTGTCAAATACTTGTCAACTGTCTCATTCATCCGTTCTACTATACCATCCGATTGCGGATGATATGCGGTAGTTCTTGTTTTCTTCATGCCTAGTCTATCACATATTCCTTGGAATAGATCGCTTTCGAAATTCCTTCCTTGGTCACTATGGATCTCCAAAGGTACTCCAAATCGGCTGATATATTCTTTAATCAACTTATCTGCAATGTTGGCGACCTTCTGGTCTGGAAGTGCGTAAATCTCGACCCACTTAGTGAAGTAATCCATTACTACCAACATGTACTTGCCTCCATTTTCACTTTCTGGAAATGGCCCAGCAATGTCAAAAGCTATTCTTTCAAACGGGATTCCAACATTATATTGTCTCATAGGAACTCTCCTTTTTCGGTAAGGCACCAGTCTTTTACGTCGTCGGAACTGTTCATCCAATAAAACCGTTCCCGAATTCGCTAAAGGGTTTTCTTTACACCGAAATGCCCTCCTGATGGACTGTCGTGTAACTGACGAAGTACTTCGGCTATTCTGCTCTTTGGGATCACCAACTGTCTTTTCTTTTCTGAACCGTCATCATTTTCCAGTACTCGTTTGAGCAAGCCATCTTCCATGATAAATGAGTCCCACTGGGCCCAATACGTCTTAACTACTGAGCATAGGCTTGATATTTCTTGCCAAGGTGGTCGACGGTTTTCCTCTTTCCATTTTCGAATTTTCTGTACAATGGATCTCTCTCTTGTTCTTCCCTTATCTTAGTAGGCGTCCAGTCGTCGTTGACCATCGTTGTTCTTAGCACTGCTGCTTCCTTGGATTCCGTTTTATTGCAGTGGGAACACTGTGCTGGGCATGGCTTTCTGGAAAGAGAATCAGCGTTTCTGTGGCTAATTCCGGCCCGGTGCTCAATCTTGAAACCGTATTCTTTGAGTCGTTCGATCCATCTGGCTATCTGACCCTCTGGATTCTTAAACTGCATTAACCACTTAAGGGCGGCATGGTCGGTTCGGATTAAAACTTCCTTCCATGGAGGTATTGATAGAAGTGCTCTACTGATTTCACTACTGCTAGAAGTTCTCTTCTCGTGACGCAATAATTCCTCTCAGGTTTTGAAAGAACTTTACTAAAATATCCAAGGACTCTTTCCTGTCCTCCTTGAATCTGAGATAGTACTCTTCCAATTCCCACATTACTTGCATCTGTATCTAAGATGAACTCTCCTTCTGGCAGTGGGTACCCTAAAATTGGTGCTGTGATTAAATACTTTTTCATGGTCTCAAAGGCATTTTGGCAGTTTGTATCCCAAAGGTAATCTCTTACTTCCTCTTTAAGTCGCGTTAATGGCTTAGCGATATCTGCAAACTTCGTAATAAACCTCCGGTATAAGTACATAGTCCAAGAAAACTTCTCACTTGATGTTTGTCAGTTGGTTCTGGCCATTTCTTAATGGAATCGATTTTTCCCTTATCCACGGCGACTCCTTCTTTAGTGACTATATTACTCAAATAATTGACTTTACCTTGAAATAGCTGGCACTTCTTGGGGTTCAACATCAATTGGGCAGCTTTAAGTCGATTAAAAACGTTTTCTAAATTCTTCAGATGATCTTCAAATGTCTCCCAGAAGACGGTTACGTCATCTAGATAAACGAGGCATGTTTGAACGTTGTTCAGCAAACGGTAATCCACATAGAACCTAGTCGTTCCGTCTTTCTTCTTAACCAGGACCACCGGAGAGACCTATAGGCTCGTAGAAGGTTCTATCGCCCCGTCTTTCTTCATTTCCTGAACAATCGTTTCAGCTTTCTCTCTTTTCGCTTGTGGTAATCGTCGAGCTGTTTGACGAATTGGCTTAGCTTTACCAGAATCAATTTTATGCTTAACAACGGTAGTTCTTCCCGTCTTTCCTCCTTTCGGTACGAAAAGATCACGATACCGCCGAAGAAATTCTCTTAATTACCTTTTTTCCATCTGATTTAGAGACTGTCCAGCAACTGCAACCATTTGGTCGAATTGGTCGTTTTAATTATCGGATGTTGTCGTCTGACGGATTATGGATGTCACAGATACACAAGTTCCTACTTTTGTCTCTTTCTTGATGGTCACAGGGTAGTCATTGATATTGATAAGTCTCACAGGTATTTCTTTAGCCGAACTCACCAATTCCTTTCCAATTATGATTTCTCGGCCAACCTCGTCGTCATGGTTCCAAGGCTCCATCATAACAGGTGTCCCTTCGTCCACAATTCCCTATAACCGCGCTATTATGAACGTTTCGCTTCCTGCAGGCACGACTGTATCTTCTTTAACGGCTGCTTGCACAGTGTTGTCATCATGTGGATGAAGAAATACCTCCTCGTTACCAACTTTGGTTTCCTTATTCTTAAAATCCAATTGGAATCCATGCATATTCATTACGTCCATTCCTAATATAACATCCTCTTCGATGTCAGCAACTATAACAGTATGGACGAACTTTTCTGCTCCAATTCCTAATTGTACCTGGCTTTCTCCATGAATGTTGGCATTTTCACCTGTAGCAGTCCGAAGTCGCAACCTCGTTGGTAATAGTTTCTTATGGCTGTTTATAACTGTCGGGCGTATAATGGTTCTGGTCGCTCCGGTATCCACCAACAACGTATGCCTTTTACCATTTATTTCTCCATCTACATATACACTATCTTCACGACATTTCAAAGAAGCTATTAGTATGAGAGGGTCTTTGGAAAAGTTCCGGGTCGAAGCTGCTCCCCTAAGGCCGATCCGTTCTAGTTTTCCTGATGGTGAGTTTCTTGATTTGGGTCGTACCTAGGGTGCTTACATGAACTTTGTACGTGTCCTATTTCGCCACAATTCCAGCATATAATGGTCTTCGTTTACTTGTATGTAATACTTTTTATCATATTAACGAGCTGGTCAAGTTTATCTCCATCTCCTTCGTCTTTTACAGTCCTAACTTTACTGTACCCGCCAGAGGCCTGCGTAGCTGACTCGTATTCGAGGGCGGCGGATAAGACATCAACCAGCGTCTTGTGACGACCTAATCCCAGTGTTCTCTGTATTTCATGATCACGAAGACCATCAATAAATGTTTGAACGGCCAACTTTTCCATCATGTCTTCGGGAGCTGATGGATAAGCATATCGTACTAATCTGGCAATATCTACCTCATATTCTTGAAGAGCCTCATCTCTCTTTTGTCTTCGATTTTTAAGCTGCGACTAATATACATGCTCCAAATGTTCGTGGCCATATCGCATATTTAACCTCTTCTTAAGTTGTTCGAAATCATCCGTCTCCTCTACGGCTATGGTCTGAAGCACATCTAAGGCATCTCCTCGAAGAGCGATAGTCAGGTTTACAGCCTTTTCTTTTTCAGACGATCCATTGGCTCTTGCAGCTGATTCGAACTGTTTCATGTAGTTGTTCCATGACGATTTTCCGTCGAAAGTTGGAACTTTAACATGAACAGAACCTCCACTTCTTTCAAATTTCGGCCGTGTTTCCAACTTACATTTCGTCTTCTTTTGTCTCTACTGTAATTGGATTGTTTCCTCTCTCTGCTGTCCCTGTTTCCTCCATCTCCCTTTCCATCTCTTTCATATTTTCTTCGAAGGCCAACTTATCGGCAGCAACTTGGTTTTTTAACGAAGATATTCTATCGTCGAGGGCAGACATCTCAGAAGTGACTTTAGAGATGTAAGCAGAAACTTTGCTTTCCAGAGAAGAAATCTCGTTAGAAACTTTGTTTTCCAAACAAGCGATGTCGCCAGAAACTTTCGAAATATCGCCAGAAACTTTGTTCTCTAAAGAAGCGATGTCGCCGGAAACTTTCGAAATATCGCCAGAAACTTAGTTCTCTAATGATGCAATGTCACCAAAAATTTTGACCACATCAGAAGAAACTTTCGAAACCTAGAAAGTAGAAGTATCAACGTCTGTTTTGCCTTGCAATTCTTAGAAGGCACAGATTAAAGCGGAATTCTTGAATTTGGTTTCGAAAATTAGTCTACGATTTTATTATCAGATGTCGCTACATTGCGTCTATACGAAGCCATGTTAGAGTTGCTTCCTAAGACAGAAAAGATTTATTTCACGTTCACGTAAGCCGTTCTGATGAGGCCTATTGGGCCGAAATACGTATAAGCGGATGCGCAAGCGCCCTGTACGTGAAATCAAATCTTACCTGTCTTTTCCTTTTTATTTCGATATACTCTGTACGAGTACTAGAAACCAATTCGCTAAGAATTTTGCTTAGTTGAGGAGATATGTTGTGGAATTCAATTTTTAGATTCCCCATGTCCCTCTTAACAACTTTATCAACGTCTGTTTTGCCTTGCAATTCTTAGAAGGCACAGATTAAAGCGGAATCCTTGAATTAGGTTTCGAAAATTAGTCTACGATTTTATACAAACTATTCTTTATGGAAAGTGACGGGAAAATTAAAAGGGCCACAAGACGCCATACCTCCTTTAAAAAATGCCAAAGGTAAATGGACAAGATACAAGAAACAGATACAGAGAAATCCGAGACATTCGCAGAATATCTTTCGAAAGTATTTAGTCCATTCACCAGAGTAGTGCCTGTAGAACAAGAAGAAACACTTCATTCTTTTTCTTGGCGCTCCCCATCAAATCGAACTACCAATATTCCAATTTAATATTAAAGAAGTAAAACATATAATAAAAAATGAGATAAAACCCAATAAAGCGCCGGGATACGATCTCATTACAGGTAAGGTCCTTCAAGAACTAACCCATGATTGCTACAGAATAATCACTATGATCTTCAATGCTATGTTAAGTCTGCACTACTTTCCTTTGCAATGGAAAGTGGCACAGATTATACTCATTCAAAAACCTGATAAAGATCCCAAAGATGTCAACTCATACCGACCAATTAGTCTACTCCCAGTCACTTCTAACGTTTTTGCAAAACTTCTTTTGAGAAAAATCAAACCAATATTGGACAAAAAGGGTTTTATACCTGACCATCAATTCGGATTTCGTAACCAACACGTTACAATAGAATAAGTTCACAGATTACACACATAATAAGCACTAGTCTCAAAAACAAGCTATATTGTACTCCAGCCCTCTCAATGCCTCTCAAGATTTTGACAAGATGTGGCACACAGGACTTCTATACAAGTTAAAGAAAAACCTACCTTACACTTTAAACTTCCTAAATCATACCTTACAGAAAGAAGATATCTAGTAAGGTATAGTGAAGCCTATACAAAACTCTACCCCATCATATCTGGTGTACCTCAGGGTAGTGCGCTCGGACTGATCTTATACCTGATATATACGGCTGACTTACCAACAATCAATAAACTTACGCTTGCAACATTTGCAGATGATACTGCTTTCCTAACATCTCATAGTAATCCAGCAATAGCATCAGAGATATTGCAACTACATCTAAACAAAACTAATGAATAGTTTAAACTCTGGAGAATTAAAGTAAATCACTCAAAATCTACAAATATTACATTTACTCTAAGAAGAGGTATATATCCACGAGTTAACCTCGATGGATATCATTTACTCCAAAAGGATGACGTAAAATATCTAGGCATTCATCTGGACAAACGATTATCATGGACCAAACATATATATGGACTAAAAGACTACAACTAGGAATTTTATACAGAAAACTTTACTGAGTGCTGGGAAAAAACTCACACCTATCAATCGATAACAAGCTGCTGATATACAAAGTAATAATAAAACTTGTTTGGTTATATGGTTTGCAGGTCTGGGGATCAGCTAGCAAATCTAATGTTTTGAAAATACAAAGATTTGAATCTAAAACTCTTAAGAACAATCGCTAATGCCCCTTGGTATATCCAGAGTGACGCCTTCCATAGAGATCTACAGGTACTAACAATCTCTGAAGGGTGCAAAAGAATTTCTGAACAATATCAAAATAGGTTGCGCGTGCATCCTAACACCCTGGCACACAATCCGCTCCACAACCAACAAGTGAAGAGATTGAAGCGATATAATCTCTTGGACATACCAAACCGTTCCTGACAGTGCCTACAGTAGTGGAAGCTACCCTTTCAACATCGCTCAGCCATTGTGATCTGTGCCGCTTTTAATATTCATGTTCGCGTATCTGTATATGTGCGCATCCCACCGGTAAACAAGCTAATATTTGTGTTATGATGCTTTGGTCACTGGACCTTACATCTCTCTGATATTGTAAAGACAAACAATTTTACTTATTGTTTTTATTGTGAAACAGATTGTAAAAAAATTATGTTAAAAAAATTATTAACAAAGCCTCACTTGCAAGAGTAAGATCATTTAAAAGACATTGAAATATCTTCGATATCATCTGCCACTATCGCTGTGTCATCGACATGCCTATGTTGTTAATAAATATGCCGTTTACTTTAATACCCTTATTAGTCTGCCACCGCTTCTACGAATGCTTTTTCTAAGTATAAGTTAAATAACATTGAATAAAGTATAAAACCTTGTTTTACTCCCTTTTTTTTTATTGAGAAATCTTCCGTTTCGTTTGAATTTTGAAGACGTACTATTGTCTTCTGGTTCCATTACAGATTCGCGATAACTCTAGTATCCTTGGGATCTAATTCTAATTCTTAAAGATATTTTATCATTAGTTCGTGTTTTGCGTTCTCGAGTGCGTTCTCATAATCGATGAAACAGAAAAAAATCCTTTCTTTGATCTAAAAAATGTTGTATTAATGTTTGTATACTACAGATCGCCTCTCTCGTGCCGAGTCCATTTTTGAAACCAAATTGATTTCAGCCACTGACCTCTTTACATTTCTTAAATTATCTTGGGTATAGTATTCTCAAGAATACAATCTCAATTTTAAATAGCGCGCGGTTACGTACATATCGCCGGAGGAGCACGAAGTTTGTAGTTTAGTATTTGCAAAGTTTCAGACACGTGGCTGATATAACAGTAAATTTTTGAAATAAAATAAAATTTGGAGTTGCTGATCTAATGCAATTTTTTGGCACGTACTATTTTACTGGTAAATACTGGTATACGTTAAGCTAAGTGTTGCTTTTGTTTTGTATAAAATGACTAAGTATACTTTCTTTGTCAAATACTATACTTTGTTTTAGGTTAAAATGGTTAAAACAAAAGTAACAGAATTAAATTTACTGCCTCTTTATATTTGCGAGAGGAATGGAGATGGGAAAAGAAGCATTTTTAAAAATACTGGAATGCAGAAAAAAACGGCGAATAGCGGAGAAGAAACACAAATCAGAAAACGGGGACAATTAGTGGAAAAAACAAGGAATATGAAAAAGACAAAACTGAGAAAACCCTGGCAATGACAACGGACACGAATAAATTAAATTAGAGAACGAAAAACATAAAACGCATAGGATCATCAAGATAGAAAAAAAATGAGCACAACATTTGGAAAATTGGAGCTTGGAACATAAAGAGCATAAATAGTAAAGAAACAGAACTATGTAGTTTGAGAAGTTTGAGGCTGCGGAGAATATTACTAATAGAAATGAGTGATAAGGAGTGTAGCGCCGTAATAAAACTATTATAGTAGTATATGGACCAAACGAAGATAATAACGCACAAAGCAAAGATACATTTTAGAAAGAATTAACGTTTGCAACAGAATCCGCAAGAGGAGAAATATACATTGCAGGGGATTTCAAAAGTAGGGTAGGAATAAAAGACGAAATATACACAGACGACATATAGGGTCATATGGAGAAATGACTAGAAATAACAATGGAAGAAGCTAGAATTTTGCACTTTAAACAATATATAACCAACACATTTTTTAAACGCAAGGAAATCCACATGTATACTAGAGAAATAAAGAGTCGGAATGAAAAATCCATAATTGACTATATACTACTTGAAAACAATGATAGAAGAATAGTAATGGATACAAAAGTACACCGAGGACCTAAAATAGGCGGTGACCAGTATATGGTAGTAACAAAGATCCCAGAAGAAAAAGACTAGTACAGAAAAGGAAAAACCAATTATAAAAGAGAAATCGCAAAAATATTAAAGAAAAAAGTAAACGAAAAACTTAGAACAATAAAAAAACGGACGACAATAATAATATAAACAACCTATGGAACTACAAGGACCTACAAAAGCAAGTAAAAGTGAAGAAAAATGCACGGAAACAATATCTAAAAGACAAAACAAATGAAAACAATAAATATAAAAATGAAAGAAAAAGGGTAAAAATATTGGCAACATCAGCAAACAGAGACAATTGGGAAAAGTTCGAAGAGAAAATGGGGGAAAACAGCAATAGTAACCAAAGTTATTCTACAGAACTCTGAAGACGATAAGAACACAAAAAACATGAAATATACAGCATTAAAAGTAAAAATGGAGAATTAATAGCAGAAACAAAAGAAACAGTTAAGCCGACAAGTTAAACCAAGACGACATCAACGAAGAGCAAAATATATTGGAAGGTAATACAGATAATACTTGCATGCCAAGTATCATCATCCCCCTTCACAAATTAATTCAGTTATTAATACGCTTGTCTCTAGATCAATACGCCTTTGCGATGATGCAACTAGGTCCGCTGAGCTATTATCATAGACATCAATCTCCCACTCAATCTCAACCCAAAGACTCAGACCCTCATCATACGATACCCTTCCTTACATCAAAGGTATCACTGACAAAATCGACAAAATTCCAAAATCAAGATTAATAAAGACAATATTTAACCCCCAACAAAAACTTTCATCTCTTGTCCGATCAATCAAAGACAAAATTCCAAATGAACAACACGGAGTTTATGAAATTCCTTGTGCAGACTGCCCCTGATTCTAAATAGGCCAAATAAATAATAGAATCCAAGACAGGATTTATGAACATTCCATTTCTGTTCGGAATTCCGACTCAATTTCAGCTCTAGGTCAACACCATCTTCATACAGGTCACAAAATTGATTTTGAAAACTCCAGATCACAAACATAGCCTTCATCCGCTTCTATAAACCAAGAATTATCCGATAAGCCATAGAAATTGAAAAAAGGCCAAATTGTCTCAATAAAAGAGATGATGACATACGGTTACCTTGGACTTGCAGACCTCTCAAAGAAAATACCGCCCGCTCCACCCGTCAATCAAAATCCCACTGTCAGAAATGTTCGCGCCAATCCCCATGCTGGCCCCCACGCCAAGTCACCATCGACGGTATAAATGACCCGTCCTCTATTCCCAGCACCAGTAATGCTTTGATTTGTGATCAGTGTAGTAGTGTCTAGGGGCTCGGGAGACTGATACTTCGGAAGCACTGAAGAAGACATCCAAGAGGATGTCGAAAGCTAGGCGCAATGATAATCGACGCGGTTTAACCCAGAAGACTGGTGAGTTTAATATTAATTCCTGTAATAGTATTAATCTTACCTTTAGGTTTAATTGTACTAACACTGCGGAAATCTTTCGGAACAATATATATATATCATCACTTCTGCAAAATTTGAAACATTTGCATATTATACACATAATAAGATATTATGCGTTCATATTTAAAGCCTGCTAAGTAAATATATAAAATTATTATGAAGCTATTTCCCCTATAGCCATACAATAAAAGAAGTAAGATTAAGAGGATACAAAACATCACACTATCCACAGGATTAATGCAGCAAGGAGAAACAGTGCGGGGAATAATAAAGGAATCGATTAGTCCTTATAAAAAAATATAATTTCAGTCAGTAGAATTCTAAGGTACAGCTATCAATGTAGCAATTAAAAACTAAAAAACTTCTTGTAGCACTATACTGTCCTCATCGACGTATTTTAAAAGAAGAAAACTATATTAAGGCAATTAGGTGATTTCGCAGTGGACAGCAGTTGCTTTTATATCTTTAATTGGAACCTACCTTAGCCAGAGCGGAGTACTTAAACGCATCTTCAATATTATTTGTTTGCTTGATAATATTTTTAATCGTACCTCTGCATATACTAACTAATTTTGCAACCTTTTTCCAAATTTTTTCTAGTGTAAACAAGAACAATAAAATCTCTAAGGACGGATAGAAAGGAAAACGTTCATACCAGTCTAAAACCGCTAAAAGATTGGAACGATTATTATCAACATATATTCACAGAAGATCATCCACAATTTCTTTCTGAAGATAATAACCAGTAGTTTCTGACAATGAAAAATGGATGAGCTTCTGGACCTACAAGTATCCCCGTTGAACTTTTAAAGTATGGACCGGACTCGCCACTGCAGCTACTAGCTTTTGTGTTTAATTGCTTTATGAGGGGCGAAGAACTGCCACCCTGGAAAACAGCCTCGTATCAAATATTCATAAAAAAAGGTGACAGAAGAAAGTACTGCAACTTTAGAGGTTTAAGTCTGCAATGGTTAAATTATATCTAGAAGGAACTTGGACATTGTCAATTGGTCAACGAAAACTTTTGGACACGATTGGAAATCGAAACGTCAAAGTAAATATAATTCTCATTATAATCAATTGTGGTTTAATCCCATATAACATGATATTAAAAACAATGAATTTTTAATATTGTACTTTCATCATCCAAAGTTAACATTGTAATTGTAGCATACTTACCCGTAACCACTTTCTTATTCAAAATTATCGAATACCCTCTCAAGGTACTCAGATTTATTAATTATTTCAAATCAATGAATACCATGGGCACCTTTGGTTACTTATTATTCCATCAGATATTTTTGATCGTCTGAAATGATACCCAAGTTTTTGACTCTCAAGCATCTCCCACCTATCATTCTCTATTACCGATTTCAATGACATCAGTATGTTTATAACACACCCCATCTCATTCCTTCTTGAGCCATCACCGCTTTTAGAACCCCACACCTGACACCATTATAACAAGAGGCTTGGAGATCATGTTGAGTCTTCCGCCTGTACACAAGATAGTCGAAAATAGGCAGACCCTATCATTTGATTTTTCTTCTTCAAGATCAGATCAGATTTGCTTCTGTCAAGATCAAGGCACTCTGATGAGCATCGCCCCATCTCGAAATCCTTCCTAATGGCCGATTGACCTGGAAATCCCTAAAATTGCTACACGCGTGTATATAAATAGGCGATTTTCAGGTCAAGCAGGCCAGTTCTTCACGGGCTCTCCTAGAGTCACCTACACTCTGGTCATCCTCCTGCTGGGGCTTTGCTCCCTTCTTCAACCTCAAGACTCTGTACTGTTTTACTTCAACTACATATTAGTGTTTTATTTGTTATGTAAGAGCTCTTTATCAAGCTTATCTACACCAAACAACTTCAACAGTCCATAGCCAAAATGGACGGCCGAAGTCCTCTGCAGAGCGTACGAGGAAAAAAAGGCGGTCTGTGTGCGGTTTTGCATCCTTCTCCGTAGAGTATGTAAATTAAGTTCTATCCAATAACGGATGTTCTTCAACCAAATGGTCCGTCACTCTATGATTAGTTTTGGGAATTCATATCTCTTGTGTCTATAGATGTGATCTTTCTCAACTTAATTAGTATTAGTCTTTCATATTCCTCTCAAAACTTCGTCATTTATGACGTGATCCACCTAGAATATTCTAACCAAACGTCGGGGTATCCACATATCGAAAGCCGCAAAGCGATTCATTATACCGACTCTCATGGTTCTTATTGCTATGTCTGGGTCGTCTGTTATTCTGCAGAATGATCAATTGCAGTGATTGCTAGTTATCTATGTATGAACAATGTTTCAGAACCATCCGATCTCCTTCTATATCTCTAATATTTCAGTAGGAGCTATTGGTCTTTCTTCATACGATTACTATAGTTGGTATTGGCATATTATTAAGTCAAGCGTGCCGAGTGAAGTCCCTCGCAACTGATATTTTGACTCTACAGCATCTTCCATAGATTATGATACCGTCAGGTATGTCGATAATACACCCCGCCTAAGCGACCAGTAGGAAGAATATAATAGAATACTGACCGGAGTTTGCCATTGTACAGGAGAGTATAGTCCCTTCACTTTACATAGCAGAACGAAATCTAGTCCCATTTGAGCTCTAGATGAACGAGCGTGGTACTATGTTTGAGTCAAGACAGACACTTTGTTCTTACGTATAGATTTTTCAGCTCAAGTTTGTGCTCAAAAGATCATGGTGACAGGGTTCCTTGGATGATAATCACTATAGTCTCAGAAGACTACGATAAAAGCCATGGAAGCACCAAAAATTGACCCTAATTAGTTTTGAGCTTCAAAACTATCGTTGCAGGTCAATTTAATATAGATTTCAGCACATTCGGGGGTGGAGAAGATTGAATATGCTAATACCCTTTATAGATGGTGTTTTTCCACTCTGAGGCCCGAGACATTCATTAGAGTGCCATTGATGCTACAACGTCCTCACGTGGACTAGTTTTGGCCTTTCAGAGGTGATATGTCCTGATATCGTCGCTTATCCAGCTGAATAATGGCAAGGTGATCCCGTTAACACTATTTGTACACCTCTATGTATAGAGATGGCCGCCTAAATTACTCTGCTAGACAGTGGTTGAGAGCTAACAGCAGCTGCGCTCTAGATGGACGAGCGTAATTCTAGGTTTGAGCAAAGGCATACACCAGAGTTTTATATATGTTTTTCAGTCCTCATATCTTAGTTGGTGCTCAAAAGATCATAGAGATAGTCGGTTGAGTTTACCGAAAGTACAAGCTGATTATAGCCGCAAATGTCAAACATGGAACAAAAAATTTCGGTATAGCAGTGTTGGCATGTTTTTATAATGTAGATGCTGTATGCTTTCTTTGTAGATTAATTGCAGTTAATTAGTTTACAATTAATCTCGAAAGAGACAAATATTTACTCGTTATCGCTTCATATAAATTAAAAATTGCAGAATTCATAAAATAGTATAATCAAAGTGTATTTTTTAAAAGCTTTATCTCTTTATATTTGAAGCATACAACATATGCATTATAAAAACATGCCAACACTACCAATCCGAAATATTTTTGACATTTGCGGCTATATTCCGCTTGTACTTTCGGTAAACTCAACCAGATAGTCTTATTTGGCATGATAATTTGCTATTTGCTCAGTCAGACCACGTTAAAATCCCTGGAAGCACCAATAATTGACCCTAATAATTAGTTCTGATCTTTAAGAGGATCCTGTAGTTCCATTTAATGTAGGTGTCAGCACATTCGGGTGTAGAGAAAATTGAATAGGCTGATACCCTTGCTAGATAGTGTTTGTTCACTGTGCCTCCGAAGCCTGAGACACTCGGTGGAGTGCCGGGCTTCGGATCACTCTTCCATACTGGTATATGATAAGGAGGACAGAACGTCTTCATATATTCTAGCTCTGGCCTTTCAGAGGTGATGTTTTAATATCGTTATCTACCTGAATAAATTCAAGGCGACCCCGCTGAGGAAGTTTGTGTTTTTAATTATTAGATTCTAGAATGACAGGGGCTCAGTCCTCCGATGCGCCGTAGACTACTTCTAGTTCGGACGTTAAGGAATGATAATAGACCGGTATATGTGGTCTAAGTATCATCGCGAGTACCGGGTTTATGGATGAATTAAAAACATTTATTATATATTATTATTTATTTTCATACAAAGTCAAAAAAGAGTAAAAAAGCCTTTCTATATATAATAAAAACAATCGTCATCTAAAAATATTATAAAAAATTTTGTGTTCTTTTTTTGTTACGTTAGTATCAAATCTTTATTTTTTATACAAATATAATAAATAATACCATCACCGATTAATCACAAGTGGAACACCAATATGTCAGACTAAGTCTTACAAAATGGTATTGTATTTTCAAAAATACACTCTCATATTGCACTAAAACGTATCTAGTCCAGGTAGAAAGTAATTGTGAATAGAAAAAGGGGTATAATGTCCAGAAATAGGATATGCTCCTTCCGAAACCCTTGGATTTAACAGCATGAGATGTTACTCCTAATGGCATCGCTTTTAATTGAGGTTAAAATGGATTAAAAACACAATAATTACCTCAGACACCTAATATATCGATAAAAAAAACGATAGAACGGTCTTAGTTTAGCCTTTTCAATTCAAATCAGACATGCACAACATATCACATGCCATATGACGGATGCTTTAAGTTTTAACCACCAACAAAAGTCACGAATAGTTTGTGGGAATGGAATGTAAAGACGCAATATGTAGAATATAAGACGCAATATGCAGAAAACTGTAAAAAACAAGTATCATAAGATAGATACATCGCTATGCGACCTGTGAGAAATAGAAAACGCCAAAGAAAAAGCTTAATTGTATTGATTGTGTAATGGTGGTTGCATTGGTAAGAGGTGATTGGTGATTGATCTATATTCTTTAACTATAGAACAAAAAAGTGGAAACCTAAGACAGATGTCATCACGTATACGTCTACATTATTATCTACGAACTGAAGATACTTGTATACGCATAAGATATTATACCGTAATGAGGTTTGCTTTGGGTGACATTTTTCTAGATTTTGTTCCAGTCTATTTTTGATCAAAAATATAACGAACTCTAGGTCAATATTTTCCATGATTAAATTCAAGGAAAAAACCCAGCTACACGGCAATCATATTCCAGAAAACGTACTATACGTCCCATAGCTTCTAGATACCGAAAGTGCCTGTCGTGGCGGGGGAAATGGATGTTCATTAGCCAATTTTTTTTTATCAGACAGTTATCTTGATATTATACGATAAGCAACACTGAGAGTCCGCTAAAAAATCGGCTCGGACGACTTCCAGCAGTCTTACATGAATTAATGGTGTAATGCTGGTTGCATATCTATATGTGTACAGAATAGATAAACCAAAGCGGTGTTACTATCAAGATGAAGACATATTCAATAAAAATCTCTCTGAACTAGATACATTTCTATAGAAAATTTAGGCCGACAATAAATTATATATATAAATAATTATTAATAAATTACAAATATTACAATCATTAAATAAATTAAGTACCTTTGGTTTAAGCATTAATATCGCATAAGTAACAGTTCAACAATTACACGAGAATCGTGTTGAAGGGTACAATATATGTACACAGCTAGTCGGCAGATTTTTTGCACAAACATCGTTCATATTTATACGAATAAGATCAAAATAGTTACGTCAAACGTATGTCAATGTTACAATTACGAAATGCCAACCAATGAAATGTGCATTTAGAGGTTAGAAAATATTTTGGTTACAAAAACATACTTATCTGACGACAGAAACTTAAATATAAATTGAAATAAACAGAAATATAAATTGAATGTACTAAAATTGATTAAAATGAATCTAATACGAAAAAACCTAACACACTGATAGAGGAGAAGGTACAAATATGGGCTACCATTTTGTTTATTGCTGATATCTTGACTATTTTTTGATCGAAAAAGTTCAAATTACATAATTGGCATGTAGAATTGTTTTGCTCTTTTGCGCTGGTCCGTTTTTCTGCCTAGTAAGATATTTTTTTCTGTAATGTCATAAAAACACTCACGGTGTCATTTAAGTAAGAAACGGAAAGGTGATATAAATATGGGCTACTATAAAAAATATTTTTATTTTATAATTTTTTATGTACAATATTCACACACATATTCGTCTCTTTCTGTACCAGAACAATCTATATGTGCCCACAAGTTGCACATAAGGCACTGAATCCATTTTTCACCTCGATAATCTTCACAAAATTTTCCGTCACAGAAAATACATTTTACATCCTTATTTTCCTGATCCGTTATGCCGCTATAAAAATATAATTAATATTATATTTTTATGCCGCCTCTCTGACTTGTTTTTAATTTTTTTCTTAGTCACCTCCCTTGTGGGCTCAGCCGTAATGTGTCGTTTTACTGCTTGTACATTTAATTTCTTTTTGCTGTTTTGCTAGTCTAATTCTTCCTTGTAAGGTGAAGAAGTTATTACCGTTGATTTCGATGATTTTCTACCACGATTTGTAGATTTTTTCCTGATCAACGACACTGGCGATATTTCAAATGGACTTACAAACTTCTGCAAACAGTCTTATTCAATGGATAAATTCCAGTGGCGCGGAATCCATTTACAGCAATATCTCCAGTTTGGCTTTCAAGGTATGCTTTGCCAAAAAGTTCTCCAATATCGTACTGAGAGAGGGAGAGGTTATTATGACGTAACCATTGCCTGATTTCTTCGCTATAGTATGCCTTGAGCGTTCCCATGAAAGTTTTGTCTAGCGGTCGCAGTTTGTGTGTTGAATGTGGAGGTAATGAAATTATAACTATGTTATTCTCCCTTGCCAGATTGATCACATCTAAATTGCGAGTATGGCTATAGTGCCTATCCAATATAAGAAGTACAGAAAACTCTTTAGTTGGTTTAACGGTATCTATGAAGTGTTTAAACCACTGTGTAAATAAATTAGACTGCACCCAACCACTAGGATGAACGGCTAATATCGATCCAGGAGTACCTTTCATTAGTTGCACATTCATATTCTTTCTTGGGAAGATTAACATGGGTGGGATAAAATTCCCTCCAGCACTCATACATGCAATTAAAGTGATCAATGATCCTCTCTCAGCCGAAGTCAGAGATGCGATTTGTCTCTTTCTTTTGCTCCCCACTATTACTGCAATTTTATTTTGCACAATGGTTAGGCCTGTTTCATCTACGTTGTAAACCTGATTACTGAAAAAATTGTATTTATCATATGCTTTTTCCAGATGATCAAAAAATATTTGAAAATCCTCTTTGTTAAAGCTAGCTGCCCGTCCAAAAGACGTTCCAGTTGGTCTCCTTAAAGCCAATGTATTTTTATGACGCGCCAAGAACAAATCTAGCCAACCTCTACCAGCTTTTTTAACTGCATAAAGGGATAAAGTTTCTTAAGTACTGCTTCATCTGGACTCAGTTCAGTCATTTTTGCTAACTGTTGTACTGTCGATCTCGGGACATTATAAGTTTTAGCTGCTTTTAATGTACCCATCATTTTATCTCTCACAGCTTGAATAGCAGATATCATGCTATCTGGATCCCAGAACTTTCGTTGTTTTGGACATACAATACTTTTTCTAGGCATTCTGAAAAGAAAAAACCCTGTAGACTAAACTGATACAAATATGGGCTAGCTCATATTTGTAGCACCACGCTAGCCCATATTGCAACATAACCAAACATATATTCAAATATTAATAATTAAAATGCAACACAAATTAAAAGAAAAAGTCGAAAATATTATGAAAATATCAGCCTTTCGCTTACGATGTGTGATAAAATATTAAATTTATTCTTAGTTTTCACCGAAAAAAAATTGAAATAAAAACATACCTGAAAAATTTCTGAACAGCGTCAACACTAACATGTGATTGTTTCAACGGTCACTGGACCTAGGTCACTGTAAGCTTTATTAGTTATTATTTTAGACTAAAGAGTGTCTAGTCAAGATATTGACATATAGATGGTGGTGTGTATTTCATATTAATTGCGATAGTCCATATTAGTAGGATAGCCCATATTTGTACCTTCTCCTCTATTACCAATTATAACTAAGAAACTAAAACTTTCCAGCAGGTGAATCAATCACAATCTTTCGCATATCGCTGTCTTTATTTGATATTTTCGATTTTATTGGAATAAACGGCGTAATTTCATGATTTTAGGTGCAAATTTTTTTAGGTGAATAATGTCTTAATTGAGCAAAAATCCAACAAAGAGACTGTTTCAAATGTTCGTATAATCGTTGAACGATTTTTTTTAAGTTGAGGCAGTAGTGTTAAGTCTTTTTATTTTATTCACTTTCAAATAATAGTCATATATTCACATATATCGATTTATTTATGATAGTACTGAAAAAATTATGGATATATGTCACATATTGTAGTGAATATAGGCCAAATGATTGGAAATAAATCAAAAATGAGACATAAATGTCGATATTAAAACAGAAAAATAAAGAATATAAAAAAGTAACATGGAAGACAAAAGTAATACTTATAGAAGAATAAAATTAGTATTTTAAGGCAAGCATGTTCAACAAAATATTATAAAAGTTTAATTATTTATATATTTATATTACTTCACACAGCTAAATTGTGAATACCTACTACACATTTTCATCTTGTATACCAATTAGAAGGCTAGACAAATGTGTTCATCTCGATTTCTAGTTACTAAAATTTTTCATCGATGTCTATAAAAATAAAATTAATTTTTTTCGGGTTCTGTATTTTTCTGTGGTATCTTATCTTCCGGCATTCTGCCAAGGTTTAAAATCAAAGAGTTTTGTCACTGTTTTTATTATTTAATAAAAGATGTTATTCTTTCCTATCTAATAAAATTTTTTTAACTTGTCATTGAATGTTTTTTGTACAATACATTTATTTATTTAGTCATGAAAATTTAGCTTAAATTTGACCTATTATCCATTGTTTTTTATTATTCTGCATCTACAAATAAAATTCTCCAAAATTCACGCAATATTCAAAATTTGGCCCCAAAAAACTGTTACAATGTTGACAGCTTGAAAAATAATAATGGTGACAGCTGACATGTCTAGGTATTAAAAAATGTAGTGCTAAAATAACGAACAAACCATCTTCATTGCTAAGCAAAACCACAGAATAATAAACAATCATAATGCCCAATCTGCTTGAAAAAATAAGTACGCGCATCTCGTTTGCGCAGACGGAATCAGCCATGTTTTAGTCAGAACCAGTGCTGTTCAGTGACATTTTATCTTGTGTGCATTGAAAAATTAACCAGGTTTAATTTATTTACGGCAACTATAGACATAATATGCACTATTTTATTCGTATTTTTAGTTGAAGAATAGATTAAATTATTTAAAATGTACTAAATTATTAATCTCTAAAAATTTAAATTACAGTTCTGTCGTAGCTTGTCACAAATTTCTCAATTCGAGTCTATGTTTCCGTTTAAAATATGGCGATCGCGTGCTGACAAACTTCAAAGACGGCATCTGAGAGTGGACATTCTGATTGTTATTTATTCTGTGGCAAAACTATGAAAATGATAAACCTCTGGCAACTGAGTGTGACATTTGACAGTTTCAGGTGTGATAAAACTTAGTGCCACCATAATAAACAAAGCGTTTTCATTGTTGAACAAACCTTTCAAAAAATTGATAAACCTCTGGCAATTGACAGCGTGACATCTGATAGTTTCAGGCATTATAAAATTGAATGCCTTCATAATGAACAAAGTGTTTTCATTATTAAACAAAACTTTGAATTTGATAAACCTCTGCAAACTGACAGCGTAACGTCTGACATCTTGATGCCATCATAATGAACAAAGCGTTTTCATTGTTGAACGACATTTTGAAAATGATATAAACCGCAGGTAGCTAAATTTCGCAATTGGTGAATTAATAATCAATTTCGAAGAGATAAATAAACAAATTTAGGGAGATTAGATCAGTTAGTGATCTCAGATGCTCTCATTTGTTCTTAATATGTTGTTGAATACAAAGCATCATGGTGGTGATGCTGTGAGTCCAGAAATATTAATTTAAAATTTTACACTTTACACGAAAATCGTAAATTGAAAAACGTAAAAAGCGTAAATCGAAAATCACAAAAATCTTAAATCGAAAATCACAAGAATCGTAAATTGAAAACAACAAAATCAAAAAGTTTAAAAAAATCGTAAATCGATTGTAAATCAAACATCACAAAATTTCTAAATGGAAAATCACAAGAATCGTAAATCGAAATTTACGAAAAATTGTAGGAGCCCTAACAAATATAAAATGGGAAAAATGAAAATATATAACAAATTCAGACGTTAAACTATTAATTAAGATATGATCATAATGCTAAATAAGCAATTTTTTTAGTGATATATAATTACAAAACGTAATTAATATTGTTGTATACAACCCACATAACCTATTAATGTCATAAGGATCATCAAAATATGTAAAAGTGAGTGAAAACTAAATAATGGGACAGTATGAAGTAACTGCTAAAAACCACACAAGATAAGACAATTAGGATGCGAAAACAGTGCAGCCGAACACTCCAACATATGTCAAAAAATATTCTACAATGATTGTCTTATGAAATTGAGTGAATCGCTGTATTATTTTAATAAAATTGTGATTAAAAATTATTGCACGCAATAAAAAAATCCCAAAAAAGTGGCAGATGAAATTAATATTCCTAAAACTACCGTTTCGAATATAATTAAGCATCATGAGGAAACGTGAAGTATCTTAGATAAAAAAGGTAAAAGTCCAGATCGTGCGAAACCAGTTTCTGATAGGAACATGAGATTAGTAAACAACATCGTAAATCGAAAAATTCAGTTGAACTAAAAATTGGTATTAACTGATTACAAGCACAGAGAAAATAGTTTAGAATCAATAAAGTCAGTGAATTTTCTACTGGTAGATACACCGCCAACCACTTGAGCTACTAGAGAAGATGAAATGATTATCAATCTCCTTTTTAAATAGTGGTACCTACTGAAATATATTTACTTGAATATGCTTGCCCTAAAGATTTATTTACTATAGCAAGTGTAGAACAAGATATTTGCTGAATATTATTTAAAAGTATGCTCTTCATTTCAACTTATACGGTAAAAATCAAACTAGCAGGTTTTTCATAAAATACAGTCTCTAAAAAGCGAAGAAAACTTTCAGGAGCGATTTAGTAACTCCGCCATATGGTATGTAACTCTGTATGGTAACTCTTTAAATCCCCATCAATTCGAGCCGGCTACAACTCTGAGTCTTGACTTGCTAACGGTTTGCAACGTAGATCCCCCTCATAGTTTTAGTAAGATCTTAATTGAGTTCAGTAATATTGGAGCTTTGTATTTAAGCGAAATAAGGAATATATAAACATTGCAATATCACAAGCTGTGTGTAAGAATGGTTGACAAAGAACTCCTTGAAAGAGTTAGCAAAATTTTCCAGCAGTAGAAAGAGAAATGAGAAGAATTTTGGGATTATATTATCACTGGCGACAAAATGAGGATACACTAAACCACACTCAAGCCAAACCAGTAATCTAGTCAGTGGTGTGCGTCGTTCATATTCATCGAAATTGGTTTCTTGTGGCATTTCTATGTCACCGTTTATATTTAATTGAAATCCAAATGTTAAATATAAATTATATTCAATTAAAATTATGTGAGCCCTTTATTTTAAGTTCTCGTTATCTTCACCATGACTTTCCTAAGCGTGAGACGCGGGCGTAATCAGAACCAGCGCAGCTTAGGTTAATCTGGTTTACAGATGGATCCGGAATTAACGAATGGGCGGGCTCTGATTTAGCCATCTAGTTCAATTAGACGCTATTCGAGGAAAAATAACAATCTAATTTGGAAAAATGACGGCGTATGTGTTTTAAGGTAAATAACGGCTGTGTTGTAAGAGTGTACGCCTATCAGGGTCAACAATAAATTCAGTCGTACCCCCAGAATACAATAAAGGCATTATGTCAAAGGAAATGGAAGAAAGCCAACAACGCTTTTCGCTACATCGACCGAAACCCCAAATTTGGACAGGACACCGTTGAACTAGTTCTCTACAAGCGAGACCTACTACCTAAAACCTTTTTTTCTCATTTTAAGCCATACCTGAGTGGAATTCGTTTTCATTTGTGCCATTATTTTATGAAGAATCCTGGTAATTTATACCAACAAAAAACTTTTTGATAGATAATCTTTTGTACACTTGCTATTTAGTCTTTTTTTAATATCACTGATTATTTGACACGGAACTCGCTTGTTGTTGCACGTTTTCCGTCAATTCCTTGCCTCTAGTTTCGATCGGTAGTAAAAGACAAGCTATAGCTGCCAATATGGCTGCCGTGGAGTATATCGTTGTTGAAAATGAAATTGATGATTTTAACAACACCTGAATATAACACAAAAGGTTTTATATAGTTAATAATTAATAAAGTGAATATTACCAACAATTTCCTTACCTGAGCTACGTACGGTGTAACCATAGCTCCTAATCTAGCCATTGCGCTGCAAGATCCCACACCAACGGCACGTAAAGACGTGGGGTAAACTTCTGGTGTATAGACATATGCCGCTTGAAAAACGCCAGCTATGATGCCTCTTGCGAAAAATAACATTGTCGTGAGAAAAGCTCGCCTAAAATGAATATATTTCATTGAAACAGCTAAGACTGTACGTTTTGTGAATTATAATGTGAATTAACCTACTTTTGACAGTAGGCCAAAGTGAACATTCTATGTGACTGTGTAAATAACAGAAAAATATAATTAGGAGCAGTATTATATATCATGGCTATACACCCCAGGGTGGGGTTAAACCGCGAATGCTTTTTAGATCCTATTTCTTAGTGGATCAGTCTCTTTTGTTTATCTTATCTTCTTGACAATATCTCTCCATTTTTTCCTGTCTCTAGTTCTTCCTCTCCATTCTCTGACTCCTGCCCTTTGGAGGTCTTCTTCAACTTCTTGCAGCCACTTTGATCTCGGTCTTCCCTTTCTCTTTCTTCCTCCTGGATTCCATTCTATCATTGCGTATGTCACTGCCTCATCGCGTGCTCACCAAATGAGACCTAATCATCAAACTCTGCATTGCTTTATTTTAGTTACGATGTCTTCCTAAATCTCTGCATTTGTTCTGCTTCTATATTCATTTTGATCTGTTCTGATTGGTCCTAGTATGGTTCTCATAATCTTTCTTTCTGCAATTCTTAAGTCTTCTTCATCTTTTTTAAACATCGTCATTGTTTCTCCTGCATATAATATTATTGGCCTAATTGTGGTGTTATAAATGCTCATCTTAGTTTTCTTAGTCAGTGTTTTGCTTTTAAGTAATCTTTTGTTTGCAAAATAAGCTTTATTCGCTGCTAATATTTTTTCTTTTATTTCGGATTTCCTTTCTCCGGATTTGCTTATTGTAACTCCTAGGTATTTGAAGTATTCTACTTCTTCAAACTCAGAACTTCCTATTTTGATTATTTTTAAAATTGGTTTTCCCCTAATCTTAATATTTTTGTCTTTTCTTGATTTAATCTTAGCCCCATTACCTCCCCTTTCTCTCTTATTTCTTTTAGCATTTCTTTTATTATTTTTCTGTTCTTTGCAATAATAGCAATATCGTCTGCATATGCAATTATTTGACCACCTTTTGTTCTGAGATTTCCTTTATTTATATTTCGTAGTACATATTCTAATGCTAGATTAAATAGCGTTGTTGATAAGGCATCTCCTTGTTTCATCCCTTTATTTATACTGAATTCCTCTGTCTCTCCTCTTTGTGTCTTTATGCTTATTTTTGTAGTTCTCATTGTCATTTCTATTAATTTTCTGAGTTTATGTGGAATTTTTAATTTTTTAAGTGTTATCATTAATCCGTTCCTTTTAATTGAATCAAATGCCTGTTTGAAGTCTATGAATAACATTTCCAATTCTAATTTATACTCGTTTGCTTTTTCCATTATTTGTTTTATTGTGTGTATTGCATCTAGTGTAGATCTTCCTTCTGTAAATCCACATTGGTACTGTCCTACTGTCTTCTTTGAGATCTTTGATAACCTCTTTTTTATTATTGATGTCAGTATTTTATATGTTTTGGTAACGTTATTTCTCTATAATTTTCACAGATTTGTTGGTCTCCCTTTTTATGTACTGTTATGATCTGCCCTACCTCCCAATCCCCTGGCATTTTCTCTTCTTTCCATATATTTTTCAATAGTGCCAGTATTTTTCCTCTTAGTTCCCTTCCTCCGTGTTTTATTAGTTCCATATTAATTCCATCTTTACCAGGGGCTTTTCCATTTTTGCTTCTCTGTATTACATCCTCCAATTCCTCTAATGTTGGTTCTTTTGAAATTTCGATGTCTACTTCATCTGCTTGTTCTTCGTGCACCGTTTCCTCCTCGTTATGCATTTCTTCTTCTGTTGTTTCCTCCGTCAAGAGCTCTCTGTAGTAATCTCTCCATACTTGCTTGTATTCTTGGTCCTCTATTATCACTGTTCCCTCTCTATTTTTTATTCCGTTTGTTTTGCCCTTGTATTTTTTGTTTTGTTCTTTAATCTTTTTGTAAAAACTTTTCGTATTTATGTTTGTTCTTTCCTGCTCTATTTCCTGCATTTTTTTGTATACCCATCTTCTTTTAATTTGCCTTATCACTTTCTTAGCATTCCTTCTTAGTTTTTCATATTCTTCTCTGTCTTCCTCTTTATATGTTCTTAGCCATTTATTTCTGGCTTGCACTTTTTTTCCTGTTATTTCTCTACATTCTTGGTTATACCATCCGTTTTTTGTTTTAGCCTGACTTTTACCTATCTGCATATTTGCACCTTCTTCTATTGATTTTTTGATCGTCTCCCATTCTGTGTTTATATCTTCTGCTTTATATTTCTCTTTTATTTGAACTGTTACTACCTCTTCATATTTTTTTCTTACTTCTTTATTACTCATTTTATTGACATTCCACTTTTTATGTTGGTTTTTTTGTTTTGTTTCAATTTTAACTTTTTGTCTTATAGTGGCTGTGACCATGTAGTGGTCTGAATCTGCACACGCACCTCTGAACGTTCTTACATCTTTTATTGACGATTGTTTTCGTTTATTAATCATTATGTGATCAATTTGACTATATGTTTTCTGATCTGGTGACCTCCATGTTACCTTATGTATTTTAGGGTGTTCAAATTTTGTTGATCTTATTAACAAATTTGTTCTTGTTGCTAGGTTACATAGTCTTTGCCCATTGTCATTCGTGTTTTCGTGTATTGTATGCTTTCCTGCAATTTGTTGTAACAAGTCCTCTTTTCCAATCTTGGCATTGAGGTCTCCTAGTACAAATATGACATCTTCTTTGGGTATTTTTTCTATCTCCCTATCATAAAAGATTTCCTTCTCGTCTGCATTGCTTGTTTCTGTGGGGGCGTATAAATTCAAGACTGATATATTAAATGGTTTGTTGTTGACTCTAACATAGGCCATCCTTTCGCATATGGGCTTGAAATTTATAATTTTCTCTCTTAGGTGCCTTAGTATCATGAATCCTTTACGCCTTTTTGCCCTTGCTTCTTTCCTCCTGAATACAACATTGTAAAGTCTTGTTTATCAATCTGTCCCTGTCCCTCCCAGCGTAATTCTTGCAGTGCTGCAATATCTATTTTATACTTTTTGAGTTCTTTTCCTATTTCTAACATTTTTCCTGGAGCTAGCATAGTTCTTATGTTCCATGTGCTTATTTTCAACTCTTTATTTTTTTTGTTCTGTTGTCTTCGTCTTTTATTTTTATTTTCTTGTCTATCTTTCTTTATTTCACTTTTGTTGTACCCGAGTTTATCTGCAATCATTTCCTGTTTCTTTGCCTCGTCCGTCAACGAATAAGGGAGCAGTATTAAGTACTTTAAAATTAACCATATTATGGCTACGTTGGGTTGTAACTGTAATACCTATTTGATTTTATCTAAATTGTACAATTTAAAATTTAAATAACGTATTTAGAACAAATTTAGATATTTAGAATTGTAGAATAGATTTAAGTTAACATTGCGATATATAATAAAATATCTTCCTGGCATATTATTGTAATTCAATGCCTGGTCTAATACCATTTGAGACCAAACCGAGATCCACTTCTACAGGGTGTTTAAAAAAAAGTAACACCGTCCCTAGGATACGTAAAAAACTGAAAAATAATTGGGGTTTGCTTAGTAAAACATTTTTGTAACGCCATCTGTTTTCAAGATAAAGGGAATTGGAAGAAAAAAACATGTAATACATTTTTTACGATTTTGTCCAAATACGCATTTTTGCCGAAACAACTGGCAACATTGTATTGTTGCCAGTCATTTCGGCAACATTGTAAAATTTTATACGAATATGTTTTGGAAGCAGATACATCCCATGAATTTGTTTTTATATCTGACTCTCATAGAGGGGGCTACTTACAAGGTTCTTACCAAGTATTATTCAACATAATTTTCTTAAGGGTAGAATTATTAATCAAAATTCAATTAAAGTCAATTAAAGTGACGTTTAATTCTGTCTTGCAATTCTTAAAGTGAATTTACCTCTGTAGCAAATACTTTTTTCTTGACATACGACCAAACTGTGTAGTCCAAATGATTAAAATCACATGAACGAGGAGTTGGGGGAATTGTTTAAAAATAAAGGTACATATCGCCATTTAAATTTCCAGTTAGAATATGATAAGCTATTAATTTGTTGCCTAAAGTTGCTGCCCAACCATTAACTTTGAATGAGTGTTGGTAATGTGATACCCTTTTGACTCGTATATTCTCATCACACCAGTAGTGTGCATTATGGGAGTTAAACATACCTTGTCGCGTAAAGATGGCCTCGTCCATAAAAATAATACATTTTAATAAATTTGGATTGAGGGCTGAGCTTTCTTGCAATGTTTCACAAAAATCCATTCTAACCGGTAGATCGTCTGGCAAGAGCTCTTGGACTAGTCTAAGAATAACAAGGATGTAGCTGTTGCTCTTTAAGTATCCGCCAAGTACTTGAAGAAGATGCAATTGTTTGTCTTGCCATATTCCTTATGCTAACTGTTGGATCTTGATAAGTCAATTTAAAATAATATTTGCTTTATTAATTGTTCTAGGTCTAGCAGAATTTATTTTATTTGGTCTCATATTCCCAGTTTCTTGACAACGCCGTTCAAAGGCTCTAAATGTTTCTTTTACTTGGCAAGTTTTTTTCTAGGAAACTTTTCTGCATAACGCGTAAAAGCTGCACTAGAGTTTCCTAAACATTCGCCTAAGGTTAATAACATGTCGGTGTATTCAACATTTTAGTACATTTTCATTAACAATATCTAATTTTACAAATAACAAGTTTTCAAAAATCTAATTATTGTTGACTTGTCATAACAATCAATAAATGTCAGTTTCCTATGGAAAACTTAGAGAAAATCGAGATATACATAGATAGATAGCATCGGTACACAGTACATAGTACAAACGGTACACAGTATCGAGTTTTACCAAGAGTACCTTTTTCGGTAAAATTGTATAGTATTTGAGTTCACTTGGAATTTTGATTAATAATTCTACCATTAAAAAAGTTATGTTGAAAATCTAGACCGAGCCTCATGGCAACTTCAAAATGCCATAATACAGGCCTATGAATCAAGTTGTCCTCTAAAACACAAGAAAACCACTAGGGATGTTCCCTGGTGGAATAAAGAGTTAACTAAACTTAGAAAAAAGGCCAGACAATTCTTCAATAGGGCAAAATCTACAGGTAGTTGGGACTCCTACAGAAATGCCCTTACTGAGTACAACATAGAACTAAGAAAATCAAAGAGAAACTAGTGGAGAAAAATGTGCTAAGGGATAACAGAATTACCCCCTGCACAACGACTCCAAAAGGTTCTCCCAAAAGATCACACAAATGAAATCGGACTGATCAAAAAGCCGAATGGTGACTATACTGAGAGTCTAACGGAAACTATTAGAGAGCTGTTGAAGGCCCATTTTCTCGACAAATACAACAAGATGAACCACAAAGTATGCAGCTGGCAGAGGCTCCAAGGGGCCTCAACAGATCCAGCAGGCAACTAGCGGAAAAAATCTTTACACAAAATAAAATCGAATGGGCCGTTAAAAGCTTTAAACCTTTTAAATCCCCTAGTAAGGACGGAATATTTCCTGCTTTACTCCAAAAAGGCTTCATGCAAATACAGTCGCAACTACAGCGGCTTTTCATAGCAAGCCTTGTGTTAGGTCACATTCCAAAAACTTGGAGGGACGCAAAGGTGGTATTTATACCAAAGGCGGGGAAACGTCCTACGGACGAAGCGAAGTCTTATCGTCCTATATGCCTGACCTCCTTTCTCCTAAAAACAATGGAGAAACTAGTAGATTACTACATAAGAAGCGAAACATTAGCGAGGAAACCACTTCACAAACATCAGTTTGCCTACCAGACTGGCAAATCCACTATAAATGCTCTGAATTCGCTAGTCGAAAGAATTGAAAAGACAATACTGGCAAAAGAAATAGCCCTTTGCGCTTTTATTGACATAGAGGGAGCATTCGATAATACCTCATTTGAATCCATAAAAAGAGCACTAGTAAAGAGGAGCATTGAAGTCTCACTAATACAATGGATTCAGTCAATGCTAAAAACGAGAATCATCACTGCTGGTATTGGAGGAGAATCTGTGACTGTGACAGCGGTAAAGGAGTGCCCTCAAGGGGGAGTATTATCGCCTCTGCTGTGGTCTTTGGTTGTGGATGACCTTCTCACTAAGTTGCATGACTCTGGTTTTATAACCCAAGGTTACGCAGGTGACCTAGTTGTTACAATTAGGGGCAAGCATGACCAGACTATATCTAGTCTCATGCAAACTGCTCTTAACGAAATTAAAAGTTGGAGCTCGAAAGAGGGCTTAAGTGTCAACCCCAGTAAAACGACTTTGATACCTTTCACAAGGAGACGTAAATACAATTTACAGGCTTCAACTATGAATGGCATCACATTAGACTATTCCAAGGAAGTAAAATATCTGGTGGTAACCCTAGATCAAAAACTCACCTGGAATAGTCATATTGAAAAAATTTTATCCAGAGCTTTGGTGGCAAGTTGGACCTGCCGCAAGACGTTTGGAAAGACTTACAGCCGAAAATGACTCTCTGGTCATATAAAACAATAATTAGGCCCATGGTCACATACGCATCATTCGTATGGTGGCCAAAAACACAACAAACAACAGCTAACGCCAAGCTGCAAAAAGTGCAGCGGCTAGCTTGTCTGGGAATCACAGGGGCAATGTCAACATGTCCCACTGCAGCTCTAGAGGCGATGCTGAACCTTCCTCCCTTGCAGTTCTGCATAAGGAGGGAGGCAGTAACTACCGCCTTAAAACTGCGACAGACACAAATAATGAAACCTGGAGATCTAGTTGGCCACCTGAAAATCTTAGAAGAAATTCCATTGGATTCTAAGGACATGCCGACAAATGCTATGCCAGTCAAATTCGACTTTGAAACACCCTTTGAAGTGGTCATAAAAAACCACCAAATGGGTGAAGAAATTGAACCAAAAGTGGAAGAAGGTTCACTCGTATGGTATACGGATGGATCTAAGATAGATGAAAGGGCAGGAGTGGGAGTTACTGGGCCCAATTTCAGGCTATCTAAATCTCTTGGAAACGCCCTAATTATCTTTCAGGCAGAAATACATGCTATAGACATAAGTGCCCAAGAATGTCTCAACCGAGACACCCGTAGGGCAAAAGTCTTTATTTTATCAGACAGCCAAGCCGCCTTAAAGGCTCTAAAGTCATTTACATGTGAGTCAAAGTTGGTTTGGGACTGTAAACAATCTCTCAAGAAGCTGGCGGAACGCAACAATGTAACTGTGATGTGGGTGCCAGGTCACAAGGGAATTGCAGGAAATGAGGAAGCTGACAGCCTAACAAAAGAAGGAGCTAATACCCCATTCCAGGGTCCGGACCCCTTCTGTGGACTATCGAAAAGCCACATCAGAGAGGAACTCCGTACCTGGGAACTCAATCAACTAAGATCATATTGGTCTAACACACCAGGACAAAGGCAAGCAAAAAGGCTCATAAAAGTGTCGCCTACTGCAACAAACCGCCTTCTCGAAATGAGTAAAAAAGATATCAAAATGGTCACTGGCCTTCTCACTGGTCACTGCCCTCCGAGATATCATTTTAAGAAGATGGGCAAATCAGATAGTGAGAACTGTCGTTTCTGTCACAATGAAAAAGAAACGGCAGAACATATACTATGCAATTGCGTTATGCAAACTGTGCAAATACTGTTCTGCAAACGACTAAAATTCCTAGGAGAGGTCAGTCTGGCGTCCTATGACATAGGAAACAAGTCACCTAGGAAGCTAATCAACTTCATCAGAAGTATTGGCATTCTAGAGTTTAACTAGATTAAGGTATGCACAAAAGATCTCTATAGGTCGAAGTGCGGTGAGGCTGCATGGCCTTAACGACCTCACATAATCTAATCTAATCTATCAAAGAGATCTTCACTCGTTTAGCGTTAAATCTTTTAATATCTAGAATAAGTAATTGTTTAAAAATCAAGGTACATATCGCCATTTAAATTTCCAGTTAGAATATGATGAGCTATTAATTTGTTGGCTAAAGTTGCTGCCCAAACATTAACTTTGAATGAGTATTGGTAATGTGATACCCTTTTGACTCGTATATTCTCATCACACCAGTAGTGTGCATTATGGGAGTTAAACATACCTTGTCGCGTAAAGATGGCCTCGTCCATAAAAAGAATACATTTTAATAAATTTGGATTGAGGGCTGAGCTTTCTTGCAATATTTCACAAAAATCCATTCTAACCGGTAGATCGTCTGGCAAGAGCTCTTGGACTTGTCTGAGAATAATAAGGATGTAGCTGTTGCTCTTTAAGTATCCGCCAAGTACTTGAAGAAGATGTATTTGTTTGTCTTGCCATATTCCTTATGCTAACTGTTGGATCTTGATCAAGTAAATTTAAAATAATATTTGCTTTATTAATTGTTCTAGGTCTAGCAGAATTTATTTTATTTGGTCTCACATTCCCAGTTTCTTGACAACGCCGTTCAAAGGCTATAAATATTTTTTTTTACTTGGCAAGTTTTGTTCTAGGAAACTTTTCTGCATAACGCTTAAAAGCTGCACTAGATTTCCCTAACACTCGCCTAAGGTTAATAACATGTCGGTGTATTCAACATTTTAGTACAATTTGATTAACAATATCTAATTTTACAAATAACAAGGTTTCAACAATCTAATTATTGTTGACTTGTCATAACAATCAATAAATGTCAGTTTCCCATGGAAAACTTTTACCAAGAGTACCTTTTTCATGTAAAATTGTATGGTATTTGAGTTCACTTGGAATTTTGATTAATAATTCTACCATTAAAAAAGTTATGTTGAATAATACTTGATAGGAACCTTGTAACTAAAGCCCTCTATGAGAGACGGATATGAAAACAAGTTCATGGGATGTATCAGCTTCCAAAATATATTCGTAAAAAATATTCAACGCCCTTTATCTTGAAAACGGGTGGCATTACAAAAAATTTTTACTAAGCAAACCCCAATTATTTTTGAGTTTTTTAACTATCTTAGAGACGGTGTCACCTTTTTTTTGTTAACAATCTCTATAACCGTAAGTTTTAAAACATTTAAGTCCGACTTTAAATTACTAGCAATGTTTATTAGACATTTTTAACTCCCCTGAATTGGTCCAATTTATCGTAATATTTTATGCAAATAATTTAATAAAAATACTCTAAATTCATTTCTAAAATTCTTTTTAGGTGTCAGATTTTTTAGAAACGACATTAAAATCAATAGGTTTCAGGTTATGTTGATTGTTTGTTTATGATTTTCCTATGTTCCTTGTCTTGTTTCCTATCCATACAATTGAAGTCAACTATCTGATTACATTATTTCTTGTTTTTGTGCAGTTTTAAAATCGTAACCTGTATGTCATGCACATGTGATAGATGCAATAAATCATACATTTTTAAGAAACCACAGTCTTCCACCGATGTCTTTGGTTTTCCTTGCGATTATTACAAGTTGAAATTGTGTACACATCGGGAAATGAACAGGTACACATCGAATATTTTGGTATCGGTATATATAATCTGACTTTTGGTTCTTACTGTAAATATATTTTAAAAAGCAATTGTACAAGTAAATAAAAACTGTATATAAATAGTGTAAATAAAACGAACCTTGCATTATAAATTACCCTAACATATTATAGTAAGCTGAAAGATAAACTGACCATTTTTGAACATTTCTTTGTGGGAACACTATAAACATATAAACTTCAAATAAGTAAAAATAACAATATTTAAATATTACTCACGTTTCAGTACAGAGCACAAGGAAACAGCAACACACTGCATAGGCCACAAATTGTACAGCCATAGTTTTCTTCCTCCCAAACCGCTCTATAATCGCTATTGTGATGAATATCCCTGAAAATATTAGTACAGTAGTCATAATCGTTTTTATCATGTATAACCCTTTTTTCTAACCGTTGCTCAGATGGTGTTATAAGGCGATATAGAGAATAAATAAAAAATATAAAGACAGTAAAAATGTGCCGCTGTTTTTTTATATTTTATTAAAAAAAAATATGAGAAATACAAAACAACAATAAAATAAAAAAGAGAATGGGAAAAACGAGTACAATAAACTTGATATTTTCTCCTGTGTTTAAGACAAAAAACGGTGCGTGACAATTGGAAAGGACCGGCAGAAGTGACTACTTCTTATAACGCGTTATTACTATATGGGTGTTAATGAAATTTTATGTCTGCTTATTACTGAATTGTTAATATTTTTTTTAATGACACCACTGATTTCTTTAAAGTTAAATTTTTTTTATTTTTTTTTCTGTAAAAATTTTGTTTAACGATTTTAGTAATTTTCAAAATTTGTTAAATATAATATAGAATTTATTCATCATTTACATGTTCATTATTATACTAGTATTTATATTTAATTACTTCATTTCATTACAATGGAAATTAAAAAAAAACAACAACAAAATATTTCCCCCAGGCAGGGAATCGAACTCCAGTCATTCGAGTAAAAAAAAGAAAAAAGTATATAGATGCGAAGATAGCCAGGGTTGTAGTGACATCATCCAAAGGAGTATAGAAGGGTTCAGAATAGAAGTGAACAAGTCCATTTTTTGTCATTAACGAGTTAATAACGCTATAACATGCACCAATTAGTTAACTTTTCTGTGTAATAATAAACCAAATCCTAGTTTTGATTATATCAACTAAACAGTAGCAAATTCTGGTGTTTACTGACAGATTCGTATTTTCTGTCAGAATACTACTGAACCAAGTCCAGGTAGTATTTGTTTACTGTGTACAGGTCTGTGTTGATGTGCTTTAAACCTTTAGTTATAGCTTTTGACAGTTTTTTGTTTGTTGGCTAGTTGTATAATGCGATGAATATTTCATCTGGATCGGGTGAAGTGTGGTCGCTAGGCGAATTTGATACAGGTAAATACAATGTTGTTATAGTTTATTTTAGGATTGCTGCTCAAAGTGTTTGATATTGGTTAAAACGTGTATCACAGCCTGACCTAGTGCAGTAAACATATAATTTCATATATTTTTTAGAGGGTGATACTTCATCTGACTATAACAAGACTGTTCTGTCGGCCAACTTGAAATGGAGGCGTCCGCCTACGAGTTTTCTAACCGAAAACATTTCTCATGATTTGACTCAACCCAGTACATCAAGAGAGAAAGGTATTTAAATCCCTAAACTATTGTTTCAATAAGTTTTTAACTAGGATTAAAACCTAAAAAAGAATATTTTAGTGCTTGATAACAGCGCATGAATAAATTGGTTCTAGTGCAAGATATTTACGAACAAAAAGTTTTGTCTATTTGTTTCTCTTGACTGTCTTATAGAGAGAGTTTGTATGGGAAAATACGTTTTACAATTTAATTTGTTTTAAGGTGGTGGAGCTCCAGATGGCATCGTACCTGTCTCGGATGCTGCTAACAGCAACGTCATTCCTCCCCCTGTCCAGATTGGGAAAATACAGAGATTTTCCGAGGAAGAAAGTACCTGAGGAACTTTTAAAACTGGAAAGTTAACAAAAGAAAGTTGAATCGTAACAGCGGTAAAGAGTACTCATCTCGCAGTAATAAGGTAAGGCCAGCAAAGATATTTCCCTCTGAGTATGACTGTAAATGCCCCAAAAACTGCCTCGAAAAGTTCTCTTCTGAAGATACATTGAAATCATTTTTTAATTCATTTTGGAAACTGGCAAATTACTCAAAACACAACTGTTTTTGCAGGGCTTACTAAGACCTACTTTCTTACCATCTTACAAATAAGTTGGGAAAGATTATACAGATGTTTAAATAAAACAGAAGTTACTGCCGTAATTGACGCAAGAGAAAAAGTAGCGTTGCATAAAATTGACTACCCAGATGTTGTTGAACATATAAAGTCATTTTCCTGCTACCAAAGCTACCATACAAGAAAGGACAATGAGAGCAAAAGATACTAAGTCCAGATTTGAATATTAAAAAATGTATGATTTATACAAAGAGAAATGTTAATGTGAGAACAGAAATCCTGTGACAGAAAAATATTAATACCAAATCTTCAGCCAAAAATTAACTTGCACTTTAAACCTCCTTCAACTTGTTGCGGCAACTATGACAAGTTATTTAAAAAAATCCGTGCTGAAATTGATGAGAAAAAGACAGCCGACTTAAAGATAGAAAGAGAACTGCACTTAAGGCGAGCAGGCAGAACAAGCGCGGGCAGAACTGCCCGTGCAGTTGAGGATGCCGAGGAAGCCTCGCAGGATAATTATGTTTGCACATTTGACCTTCAAAAGACATTGCCTTTTCCCAAACTCAATAGCCTACTATAAAAGAAATCTTTATATCTACAACTTTGGCATTCATTGTTTTAATAACAACACTGCCTATATGCACGTCTGGGATGAGAGTCTGAGAGAAGGGATTCTGAATATCTAGTTTTATGCCTTAGGAAATATTTGTATGAATATGCCAGGACATTCAAATACGTTGTTATGATTTCTGATTCACGAACTGGGTAAAATAGGAATATAAAAACTAGCCTTACTCTACTGAAAATTATTCAAGACCCTCTATTGGACGTGGAAACAATTTATTTAAAATTTATAATAGCAGGCTACTCATTCCTTCCCAATGATACTGAGTTGTTGAATGTTCCTCAGTTCGAAGTTGTAAAACTACAACGAGTTTTTGAGCACAAAATTCCTCGAAGATTCAATCACAACCAGGAAAAAGGACACTAAAGGTAGACAAATCAATTGGCAAGATACGGTGGTTTAGGTTTAAAAAAGGAGCACCTTTCCAAATAAAAATAATTGAATCTTTCAGTGAAATTTCTAGTTTCCGAACCTTGGACATCTCGAAAAAGACAAGTAAAACATAACCTGGAAGACCCGTGGAAGTGCAAACATTGTCGACTGTACAGCAGGATCAGTTTTACCTAACAAAACGACAAATGAATTAAAAAAAGGAGGACATATTGTCTCTGCTACCTTACATACTCCCTATTCATCATGGATACTTCAGAAACCTTCCAGGGAATCAGCCAACTCGTCAAATCCAGGACAACTAAGCGACTGAAGGAAATGATACCGACGGCGATGATTCGTTTTTATGTCAATTAACTTTTTTCTTTCACTTACGAAGTGATATTTTGTTTTAATATTTCTAATATGATCTCTAAGTAGATGTAAAAATACAGTGTATTAACAACACTTGGAGTTGGTTCATTATCTTCCTAAAATTCTTCAGAATACATTTGAAGTCATTTGCATTTTTTGGGGTTATCACTTCAAATTTGACCAATAAAAGCAATGTAAATGTCTAAGGTACTCCACGACCTTCTTAAATTGAATATATACTTTAAAAAATGTTAATGGGTAATTTTGTTATGAAGCTTAAATCTTTTTAGCTCAAATGTAGATAAAATGGACTTGGTTCATTTTTATTCTGAACCCTCTATATAACTGTTTGTATGTGACAATAAAATTGTTGTTTTTACTATTCTCTGTACGATTTCATCATATTGTTTCGCCTTTTAAACCTTCCTTAGATTTCAACAAATATTTCAAAATCAAAATTAGCCAAATCGATCAAGTCGTAAATATAAAAAAGTTATAAAATGACGTTTGTTAAACGTCAAGTGTATTCGCTCCGTGCGTGACTGATGCGACACCTACCGCCTTCATCTGACAGTTTTGGACCTCCCAATTTTAGGTTAAACATATGTTAAATACACACGAAATTGACAATTATTAATAATTAGATTTTTCACTTTATGCACAAAATAAATGTAGTATTTAAAACTTAATTTCTAAAGATTCATCATAATTTATCTTTTCAACTCCAAGCGGAAAAGAAAGGGAAAATTCTAGTACTGGCAAATCAAGTTTTTCATGTGGAAGAGCATATTATTAAAAACAATAATAGTAAAAGTTATGATATAAAAGCTAAAGTCATCAGGCAGGCTGCAGTTAGCTTGAAGCCTTATGAAATATCACTTAAGGTAAATTATTTAAATGTTTCCTATTTCAATTGCATAAAAATGAAATTATATGATATTTACTTTTTCATAATCATATTAATAGCACGAATCCATCGTTTACTTTTGCTATTATTAACACAATTAAATACGCAACATGTATTTGCACCCATTTTTGATAAAAATTATGCGTAAAAAGATAGGTACAATTTTGTCATATTTCGCCGCTACGCACGCTGGCATCGTTTCAAGGTACCCCTACCATGGTTACGCACGGAGCGAAACATATATTGTGTATATTAATGCATACCGAAAAGTTACTGCACGTTTCTCCATATTTCGCGTCACGCTAAATATTATTTCGGGCCCGTGCAAAAACATCATACAGAGCGATAAGAAGTATTCACCAAAAAAAAAAAAGAAAAGTAAAGCCATTTGCCTGTTTGTATTTTATATCGTGGAACCATTTTAATTGTACTAATATGCACTTGTTTACTAGTCAAGATCAATATCTATTTTTCTTACCTGGAAATTCTGCCAAAGTGGTCCACAATAGATCCATATAATCAGTGGTTTGCAGTTCTCTGCATTCTGCAGCGCAAGTATCTACTGACTGAGCCGGCCTTGTTCGAGCAGAACACAAGCTTGCCGACGTTTCGAATAACTCCGTCGTCATCAGAACAAGACCGTAATAACAAAAAGCACAGGCCATCCTAAAAAATTTGTCACATCTTAGTCACAGTTTTCTTTAAGACATTTTCTTAGAGGAAACTGACGAACGAAGTTTAGTCTGCTTGGACAGAGAAACACAGTTTTAAATTAAAATTTTGTCTACCTTTATTACCCATTAAAGGGTTTCTCTAATGAACCATAATCTATAATAAAAATGAATCGCCGAAATGTTTTCGGACATCATTTTAGAACGACTAAACCAAATTAGATAATTATTTTTTTGTTGTGTTTGTTATTAACAGGAAAAGGTTCGTGTAAAAAATAATTTTCAAAAAATTGCATGGAAAGACCCTAAAAACAGTTTTTCTGCCATTTTAAATCGCAATATAACTAATAGATGTCGCCATACTATGACTAACAAAGAAAGATAGGATTAACAAAATAAATATCATTAAAATAAAATAAAATAGAATTAAATAGAGTAAAATGAAACAAAATAAAATAAATACAATTTAAAAATAAAATAAAATAAATAAGAATAAAATAGAATAAAGTAGAATTAAATAGAGTATAATAAAACAAAATAAAATAAATAAATTTTTAAAAATAAAATAAAATAGAATAAAAGTAGATTAAAATAGAATAGTATAGAATAAAATGGAATAAAGTAGAATAAAATAGAGTCAAGTAAAATAAAATAAAATAGAGCAATTAGAACAAAATAGAATAAACTACAATTAAAATAAAAAAAAATAAATTAGTTTAAAATAGAGCAAAAGAAAATAAAACAAAATAAAATGAAATTACATGAAACGAAATGAAACGAAACGAAATGAACTAGAATAAAATAAATTAAAACAAAATGGAATAAATAAGAATAAAGTAGTATAAAATAAAAAAAAAATAGAATAAATGATACATTCTTTGATTTTAAGGTGGTACGAAGTTCGGCAGGCCAGCTAGTTTAAAATAAAAAAAACATCGAACTAAACGATGAACAACACAAATCTAAAATTGATGTGAAAGTCAATTACTATATGAAACGGTAAGAGGTCCATTCGCGGAAGCCCGACCATACAGCTACTTTCAGACCAGCCGTAATAAGCTCCGGAGCGCTCCATTCCACTTACCAACAACTTTAACACCAGGGCAACTAAAAAGAAGATAATTTTCTTTTTCTATATATTCAATGTACACTGCTACATCAACCTTGGTGTTTTTCCTTTACAAAGATATTGGATACCGGCGCTAGCCAAGAAACAGCGTGTCATATAAAGCATGTTACGTTATAGAAAATTAGAAAAAATTTAGATAAAACGTTATAATGGAATAATTTCCTTGACAGACCCATTGGTCAGAGAAGAAGAGGAAGATCCAGTACAAGGTTCCTTGGTAACATTGATGAAGACATGAGAAATATAGTAATACGTGCTTGGCGGAGAAAGGCGATGGATAGGACGACTGGAGAAAAATTCTTGAGGAGGCTAGGACCCACTCAGGGTTGAAAAAGCCAGAATGATAATAGTGAAATATATATAAAAATATATGTTCGAGATTTTGTCCTACACACTTTCAAAGGTACGGTGATAGGGAGGTATATGGACTTTCTTTGACTTACAAGGTCCCCAGACCTTACCCCTAAGGACATATTTTTGTCTTCTTCTTCTGCATGTGCCATCTCCTCTAAGAGAGCAACCATCATGGCAATTTTCACTTTCGATACCGCTGCTCTAAAGAGGTCAGCAGAAGTGCAGTTAAACCTAGCTCTCAAATTGTTTAACCAGGAGATGCGTCTTCTTCCGCGACTCCTTCTACCCTGTATTCTTCCTTGTATTATTAATTGCAGCAAGTTATAACGCTCCCCCTCATGACATGTCCAAGATATTGCAGTTTTCTGACTTTAATTGTATTTAAATCTCTTTATCTTGTCCCATTCTTCTCAACACCTCGACATTCGTGACTCTATCCACCCAACTTATTCTTAATATCCTTCTGTAGGCCCATAACTCGAAGGCTTCTAATCTGTCCGAAACATCTTTCTTTAATGTCCAAGCCTCCAACCAATATAATAATACGGAGAACACGTAGCATCTCAGAAGTCTTATCTTTAAAGAAATTGAAATGTCCCTGCTGCAGAGTACTTTTTTCAGTTTGTTGAAAGAATTTCTTGCCTGTCCTATTCTTGCCTTAATCTCTTCTGTGTACTCATTATTTTCGTTAATTATTGTATCTTTTTGTGGGACTATTTAAAAGTTCTTAAGAGCTTATTTCGAAATGTTGAACATCGAGAGAGAGAGAGAGAGAGAGAGAGAGAGAGAGAAAGAGAGAAATAACGGAAGAATGTAAAGCTATTACATCCTATGTAATTAGAAATTTCATTAATAAACTCAATCGAAGACAATCGCCCGTTTAGAAAAGGACGGTGGATACATACAAGTTGTGTTGTAAATGATATTAGTTTATTAGGTATTATGTATGTATGTTGTAATTGATCTAACATGTCTCTATTCATCTGATGTCGAAATTAAAGTACAAGGGCTTACTTGGGAATCCACATAATATCCATCAGAAACGAATATCAGCTATAAATAATAACGCAATAACGCTAAAATTACTATATCTATAAATATAAAAATGTAGTCACTTACCAAATAAACCACAATAAGAGCGATGTCTTCCTCAAAGAAGGTACCAGTAAATCTTTAAACCTTCCCCTATGCAAAGAAGAGGTGAAGGAATCATCAACGACTAATCTACCCAGCAGCATGGGTTTGCCGTTATCTTTTGCTATCTTTTCCAACGTTTCTAAGGCTTTGTCAGTTTGGCCACTGGCGACGTGATACCTTGCAGATTCTGGTAACCACTAAATATACAAGTCAATATTAAAATGACTGAGAGATATAATGAGATTTATATAAATATAAATTAAATAAATTGTAATATTGATTTTGGTTATGGAATATGGTTCGTCTCAGACCCTTCTTTCAGTCGTGTTGTGTTAGGCATGTCAAGCAAAACAAAGATTTGTTTTAAATTCTTAAAAATATCACAGGCTGAAAAAAGGGAGAATATATGAATATCTAGACATACAATTTTTTTGTATATATATCTGGTACACGTATTATAAAGAAATGTGACATTGAATAAAAGCAGCGAAAAAAACCATACTATATTAGCTATTTATTTTTTCAAAATACGTGAAATATTATCTCCGGTTTCCCTTCTAGATGAAATATTGATTAGATAATGTTTTCTTAACGTTTGATAGCACGCTAAAAGGGTTAAAATGCTAATCAGGTTAAATCATGTGCATAAAACTTCCAATTATTACATTGATGTAACTATATGTTGTACAACATTATGGGACTCTACAAACTATTTGTTAAAAACTACAACGGTATTACCATAACCGATTTTTATATAGGTAAGTATGTAATAATAAATTCGAGACACTTCTGGGCATTTATGCGAGTCCGGTTTCATAGTTAGAGAATATTCAAGACATATCGACCGTCTTCGATAATATCTGGGTGATACCGAAGTTGTAGGTCACTGGTTTCGTGACAATAAATTATAATAAAAACTTAACATAACCCGGAGAGTTTAAAAATTTAATTACTTCTGAAGTAATTCTGTAATTGTACCGACTGAAGATTTCTGTCACATAAATGTGAGATATGAGGAGCAGAAGAGGACACGAGGACAGAGTCGCAAATTTGCTTGTACGATTAGGGAAATCAACAATCAAACAACATTAAACTGATATTAAGGTTGATCTGCACCCTATATTAATTTGTTTCTGATCCTAGAGATGGCTCTACTGCAGCATGCTGCCGTGGTAAATTTTTTAACTTGATTGCAGATTTCTACATGATGATTCTGTAATATTTTCAAACCCTAACATAAATTACAGTTTTCTATCGATATATCCATTGGCTGAGTTGCCAAGTTGTGTAGATAGTAATTTTATCAAATACGCTTTACCATTTAATGCTGATAACTTTATTACTATAGTAGACCAAATAAACGAAGATATCTATTACATCTTTATGTATAATATTTTACTGCTCTGCTGTATTCATACAGTGAATTTATTAACAAACATTTTAATGGTTTTTGTTAAATTTTTTGTGACGTATAATGTAGTTTTACCAAAATAATCAAAGTTACTCCTTTGCAGGAACATACTGTTATTAGAAAAATAAGGTTCCATACACATATATCATTGAAAAATGATTCATGGTATCTAAACACTGTCATCAACAAAGAAATTATGTAGATACTTAGGCGGCGATATCTGTGAATATCGCATTACCATAAATTCATACTTTTCATCATATATTACTTTTTTGTTGATAGTTAAAAATTAAATGATTTGGTATTATTTAATATCTTAGTGGGAATTACATTTAGGTAAATGGTCAATCGTCAAAAATGTTGTTTAAAACATGCGAACATGTCTTCCTTTTGGTCAGTTTATTATTAGTTTCAGGTTTGTTATCTTCCTAATTAGTGCGTCTTGTTCTCTTCTTTGTATGTGTCCAAACCATCTCAGTCTTTGTGCATTAATAAATTTTACTATGTCTTCCCATTCGGTTATATTTCTATTTCTTACTTCATGCTGCATTAGTCTTCTATATTCTCCTTGTTTTGTCTTTATTGGGCCGTGTTTTCTCATAATTTTTCTTAGTTTTTCTTCATCTTTTTTCGTAAGACACATTACTTCCGCTCCGTATGATATCACCGGTCTAATTGCTGCTCTATATATTTTTGTATTTGTTTTTTTTTGTCTGTAGTGGGTGATATTTCCAAAACACCCCGTTCTTCCCCTTCCTTGTATGCGTGGTAGTATGTGTTGGATGTATGATTTGGGGTGGCTCATGCGGTATTTAGTTAGCATTGTTCTATTTGGTCTATTCAGTTCTTCAGTTTTCGTATTCGACCATTTTATAACGCCAAACCAGCAGCTTGACATCTCTTATTGAAACTATTTCTACGATTGTAAAATGTCTGTTTGGCGTTATTAAACTTTGCGACTTGTCCCATAAATTGTTCTGCTCTATTGCTAGTTTTACGCAATATTCTTGTTTACGACATTCATAACATCCATAGACATGATTGATCACATTCAAAAGATAAGCCTTAAGATTTTCAACAGAAGGATTTTCTTTTTTGCATATATGGAGATTAGTTTTCCACAGAACTCTTCAATAAAATTTATACGAGCGCTTGATAATAATTTTTTATTACTAGCAGATTCTTTAGCCATTTTATGAAAATGTTTGGTAATATTTTTTGTTAAATGATTGGCTCATTCAATTTTTCTTATTTTACGGCAATAAGGAACCTTTTCAAAAAATTTTGAGTGGACGCTGGAATCACCATTACCAATGAAGGTTGTATATTGAAGATTGTGGATGCTTTCACTTTTTAAAAAACCTTAAATAAGTATATCAGTATCCATTGCAGGTTATGATCCAGTCCAATTTTTGTAACATATATGAGTAGGTTTTATAGTTTGTTTTCGTTTATTAATATTACATATACCACAATACTTAATGCGAGTTCCTATAGAAATTGGTTTTTTGTATGACCTCCAATAGTGCATGCTATGCCGGATTTTGACGTGTATTTACGTCTATACGAACGGTGACTCCATCCACCATCAACAACCACTGCACATTGACCAATTCCTCCTGGTGTCACGTTTTGTGTTTCTAAAGCTTTCCGGTATTCTTCCTCCCCTGCTGCTTGAATCGTATCAGTTAAACATTGCTGCCACGTGTCTCCCAGTTCTTGCTGGTATTTATTAAATGTGTGAAAACCCATTGGCGGAACATTCAACACTGATAACATTCCTCTACTGAATGATGTCCTTTTCCAATAGCCAAAGTACCCCACGTCGCTAGAAGATTCACATTGTGTGTGTACCCTATTGGTATGAATCGATTTTTCATTCCACATTCAGCACACTTGCAAACGAATTGAAAATTTAAACCCATCGCTACTTCCTTGTCAAATGCCAAGTATCCAGTTTTTTACATGGCATTCATGACTCTCTAAGGATCTCACTTCGGCTATAAAGTGGCTGATATCGACTATTCTTCTTCCAGAAAGATTATTTAGTTTATTATCGTACGCACCCGGTACTCGTACTACTTCAATTTGCAAAACTTCTGCATTGAAATATAATGTTGGGGTTGTCTGACCACTGAATGATGCAACGGGTTCTCTAAAAAATGTGAAGAATATAAAACTAAAACAGTCTCAAAAAGCTTGCTTAACACTGCCGAAATGTTAAATTATTGCAACATCTCAAACAATAGAGCTCACAAGTAAGAATTATTGTTTTATAATAACGGATATCATATTCGACGGATTCGACGAACTATTGCCGCACCTTTTAATATACAATATATACACATATGCACTTTAATATATATATATATATATATATATATATATATATATATATATATTGTTATGATTGTTTATTTTAAGTTCAAACTTAGTTTATTGAGCCAATAAAAAAGAATTATAACTTATTTGTTATCAAAAGTAAAATAATCCTTATATTACCTGTGTTCGATGGATTCAAAAGATTTTCTAGTTGTCTTTTATCGGGATAGAGAAAAAAAGGATAAGAATACAAATATATTATATTACAAAGATTTACGTTTCTTTATTTTATATGAACGAATAAAACAATTATTAAATTCTGTCGTTATCTTATCAATCAGCATACAAGAAAATAAATCAAATTATTATGATAATAAGATTATAAAGCTACATACATTTATATTACGTGAAAAACCAATTTTACTTAAAATTTTCTTTACTTGAAAAAAAGAAACCACAAAACTTTAAACTTTTGATTAGCCTAACAAAAACTCAGTTCTTAAATTTGAATGCTAATGACCATGATGTTGAAACGATCCTTCACAGATATAAAATTCAATTGTACAAACACTTACAGCTTATTTTCTTCTTGAGTTGTATGTTGGAAAATACCCAGAAAAGTCCAGTCTCCTCAACGATGTGATCTCTCCTCTTTGGCACCTCGGCTCTTTCTTAACGTCTCTGCAAACCTCCTGCAGACTACACAAAAAACACCTGATTCACTTCTCCAAACTCAGCTATTTATTTATGACACCAGGACCTCCTTTTGTCAACTTGATGCCGTAAGAATACTTTCACATATACTTTATAAAATGCCCACGGTAGATACAAGGACCTCCTTTAATCTACTTGTTATCTCCTTCTTCAAACTATTCACTTCTTTTCGTTACGCCGGTATCCAAACTCACGAACCACACCCTATCTTGAGACAAACGACTGTTTCCTTTCGATGACCAAAATATGACTAACTTCTCCTCTCTCATGATCGACTCACAAATTCCCATTTAAAAAAGACCGTCCAATCAAAAGCTCAAATTGTGTTTACCATGATTTTGGAAAAGCCTAATTTCGGTTTCAGAGAAAAACTAAATAGCTTACTTTAAAATTGGTTTTTTCAATACATCATTTATACATATTTCAAAAGATTAGAATATGGTCATTTAATACTCGACTATACAAACAATGAAAAGATTAACTTACAGGTAAAATGTCTTCTAATTCTAAACAAAGGTTTTTTGATAATTTTGTTTGAAACGGAAAAAGGTCGTTTGCCAAACAAATTTCTATTCTTATCTACACTAAATCTTATCTTAAATTACTATATACAATTTGTTTCTATTGATATCTTAAAATTTTATTCCGATGGATATTTTTATTTATTTTTCTTTGGTTGGGAAAGAAAAAGTATGACAAATCCCCGCCTTTGCATATGATAAAAATTAATGAATTATTTAGGGATTTTTCTCTATGCAAAAACAATAAAGAATAGTCTTCCAACATTTTTTTAATTTCTTCTTTCACCTGTTGTCGATATTTATATGGGATCGGGTACGTCTTCGATTGAAAGTTTCCCAAGTTTTTAACCTCAAAAAAATGTTGGTGCTGTTTTGCCACTCTGTTTCCTCATTTATTAAAGTTTCGTGTTCTTTTAACATCAGACTCACCTCATTTTCTTTTTCTTCTCCACATATCAATTTTCTTTCTTTTTCCTCAGATTCTTGACACATATTTATCGCACATTTTTCCTCCTCTTTTTCATCAATCTCTTCCTTAAATACCACTGTTTCAATCATATCCTTTTCATTTTCCTTTGTTGACACTATTTCTTTTTCTTCTTCGGGGCTTATCCCTTCTTTTGAGGAATCTCCGGTAGTGACTTCCTTTATCCTTTTCTTAAATTTTCTTCCTTTTCTTCTTTGTTCTCGCTTCGTTGCCAAATTCATTTCCACTGTTTGTTCTTGTTCCGAATTATCAATTTTCTTTTTCTCATGTTCATTTTCCTGACTGTCCTGTTCTTCTTCTTTTTCCTCTGTGATTTTCATCGTGTTATTTTTGAAATCTATCACCACATGTTTTTCTGCCAATTCATCCACTCCTACGATCATATCATGCGACATATTTGGCATCACAACACATTGTAGTGCAAAAAATTTCTTATCCAATCGTACTTTCACTCGTATTCCCTCATTTATCGTTGCCAATGTTCGTTTATTTGCACCCACCAAATTTACCCGTGGTATTTTGTAGATCAAATTCGTTAAATTAACTTCCTCTATTAGTTTTCTGTTGATCAGTGTCATTTCCGATCCAGTATCAATCATAATTTTAATCAGTGTCTCGGTAATCGGTAATCGGTGTCAGGTCGCTGGTTAAATGATAATCGATAAATAATAATAACGAAAAAAATGAAATAATTTGTTTGTAAGTAAATTAGCGAAAAATAGCAAATGTTCGTAAATAGATATGTAAAATAAAATGCAATTCAAATAACAATTGGCAGATTTAATATCTTATTGTCAATTCTATATGAGATTCACTTACCTTTTGTCTGTGGTTGGGCCTCGCTCGGAATCTAAGGTCTGAGGGTAAAAATGGGATGCACACCCGATGCTGGCTTGCTTGCGTCTCTTCACGATGAGAGGTTCTTGTAGAGTGGCCGATCATACGAAACAAAATATGTATGTACGCGAATCCATTGGGGTGGTTCTTCTGTTCTTAGGACCTCCGTGAATAGCCGTAAATTAAGCTTAAAGTGGCATTTTAAATTTTCTACACAAAGAATGGGTACGTTTCCTTAAGGACTCTGACGTGTTTGGGTTGATAAATGTTTCCCAAAAACATGTTGTTTTCAGACAAGTGAATTCTCAGAACTTGACAATAATTAATCAGCCAATTTGAGTTCGAGAATTTAAAGGATGAACTAAAGCCATATTATACTTAGCTAATATACTATGATTGAATAAAAGATTTAAAACTAAATAAGGTCATATTCTGAATATTAAAAATAAAATATTTAAATCAGTCTTGATACTTTTCCAAACATTCTCCGCCCCAAAACGAATGTTTTTAAAAACAACTACGATGATAAGGACAAAAAACAAACACTTAACTATTACTATAATAACAATATAAATGAAGAGAAATATAGTTGTTAACAAATAGGTAGTGGACAGATCTTGACCACCGGACGTTGTAGGATGCCATCTGAAGCTGTCCTCAGACTAACAACGCGTACAATACCGTCGGTGCCGTAATGCAACTCAATGATTCTGGCCAATTGCCAGCGAAGAGGAGGCTGTTGTTCATTTTTTATGAGGACTAGAGAACCTTTAATGAGAGATGGGGTTGGACTATGCCATTTAGATCGCTCTTGAAGAGAATGAATATACTCTTTAGACCATCTTTTCCAAAAGTCCCCTCTTATCCTTTGGATTAACTGCCAACGATTCAGACGGTTAATCTTTAAAGCGCTTAGATCTGGATCGGGAATTGAATCCACTAAGGGTTCAAAAACTAAAAAATGACCAGGAGTCAGTGCCTGCAAGTCATTAGGGTCAGAGCTTGCTGCACACAAAGGACGGGAGTTAAGAACTGCCTCGATTTGAGTCATAAGAGTATAGAACTCTTCATAAGTCAAAATTTGTGTACCCAAAACACGATACATATGGTTCTTGAATGATTTGACCCCAGCCTCGGCTAACCCATTAAAATGAGGGGCACCGGGTGGATTAAAATCCCAGGTAATAGAAAGAGTCTCAGCAGCAGATTGAGCTAGTTTAATGATTTCGTTGCTGGCTCCCTTAAAATTGGTACCTTGATCACTCCTAATGGTTAGGCACTTACCGCGTCGAGATACAAATCTACGAAAGGCAGCCAAAAAGGACTCAGAACTAAGATTTGAAGTTACTTCCAGATGAATGGCCTTTGTACTCGTACACACGAATACACAAACATATCCTTTATATGTTTTTGCACCTCTATGTTTGGACATTAATAACGAGAATGGTCCTGCAAAATCCACACAAACAGACAGGAAAGCACGTAACGGAGTAACTCGGACAGTTGGCAAGTTTGCCATAAAGGGGTTGTAAGATTTAGGTCGGCATCTAAAACAACGAATGCACTTCGACAAACAGCGATGAATGGCACTTTTCGGAGACAGAATCCAAAAACGTTGAAGCAATAAATAATGCATAGCCTTTAAACCAGGGTGCAGATGCGTTTGATGAGTCCATTCGATGATTAAATCGGTGAGACGATGAGTTTTGGGTAATAGCAATGGATGTTTTACATCAAAAGACAACCGAGACTTTTGTAATCGACCTCCTACTCTCAAAAGACCATATTCATCAATAAAGGGTGCGAGTTTACGAAAAGGTTTGGGTAACAGCGAATTTTGTTGAATTTTGAGGAAAATATCCGAAAAAACGTCAGCTTGTACGTGCTTAACAATGTATCGTAACGCAGATTCCATCTCTAAATGACTGTTCAGGGAATCGAAAGATGCATCATTGTTTTTTCTTTGAAGTTTAGCCACGAATTTTAAGACGTAAACCATGACTTTCTGAATTTTTATCAGGGATGAAAATTTTGAAAGTAAAGTAGAGATGATATTATCCGAAATGACCGGTATCAATGATAATACAGTGGGCAATTTTTCTTCTAACATTTCCGTGGAGTGGGAGGAGTGAAAATTAACTTGAGAGGGCCAACACTCCCTTGACTTCGAAAGAAAATCAGGACCACGCCACCAGAGTGAAAATTGTAATAGTTGTGCCGGTGTCAAACCACGACTAGCACAATCAGCAGGGTTTTGGTTAGATGGCACATAATGCCAAGAAGAAGATGGTATAAGTTCTTGTATGTGTCTTACTCGATTGGCAATAAAGGTTTTCCATTTATGCGGAGAAGAATTAACCCAAGTAAGAGCAATCGTGAAATCCGACCAAACATGAATATCGGAAAAAGAAAAGATATGCTTAAACGACTCTTTAATGAAGGCGACTAGATCCGCCAGCAATACAGCTGCCAACAGTTCCAATCTTGCAATAGATTGTGTCTTCAGAGGAGAAACTCGACATTTAGCACACACAAGTACAGTTTCAAATTTATCAGAAGTACTAAATCGGAAATATACAACGCTGGCGTATCCTAACTCTGAAGCATCGCAGAATCCATGAATCTCAACTTTAGAAGATTTATTAAAGCCGAAGTGTCTAGGGATTTGAATGTTTGCAAGGTCAGGTAACTCGGTTTTAAACTGATGCCATACCTGTTGTATTTGTTCAGGTGGTTCATCATCCCAAGATACATTGGATTGCCACAACTGTTGTAGCAGACGTTTGGCCCTTAAAAGACACGGGGAGATGAAACCAAGAGGATCAAAAATACGACTAATTTCCGAAAGAATAGCCCGCTTTGTACTAGTTTTGTCAAGGGGACAGTAAGAATAAGAAAAGACGTCAGTCGACGGGTCCCATTTCAGGCCTAGCACCTTAATAACGGAAGGTTCCTCTTTATCAAACGAACAAGATGTCAGAATATCGGAGCCAAAATCTTGGAGTAGGCTGGGATGGTTGCTGGCCCATTTGCCTAGCTCAAAACCCCCGAGCTTTAAAAGTTGAATGAGCTCTAACTGTAGAGAGCGGGTAGATGACAGAGAATCACTTCCTAATAGACCGTCGTCAATATAAAAATGTCGCGTTAAAGCTTGTGAAGCATTAGGGAAACGAGACTCTGCCGACTCAGCTAACTCTTGTAAGGTTTTTAATGCGAGATAAGGTGAAGAAGAAACACCGTACGTAACAGTACGTAAAAAGTATTCTTGGAGAGGTTTAGAAGAATCCGACCTCCAGAGAATTCTTTGATAATTCCAAAATTCTCTGTTTACGTTAATTTGTCGATACATTTGCTTTATATCGCACGAGAAGCAGTAACGAAAATATCGAAAATTAAGTAAAAGCGAAGAGATGTCCTTTTGAAGCTTAGGACCTGTATATAAAGTATCATTGAGAGACACACCTCGAACGTCACGTAGACTGGCGTCGAAGACAACACGAATTTTGGAAACAAGAGACGAATTAACAAGTTGTTTTTTGAAAACTGCGTGATGAGCAAAATAATACGAGGTAGGCGATTTAAAATCGGATTCAGGAACCGGGACCATATGTTGGGAAGTAATATATTCATTCATAAACTCAACATATTTTTCTTTGAGATCCGGAATTTTCTTAAAACGATTCTCTAACATGCAAAAACGACGATATGCTTGAGAATAAGTATCGCAAAAGACAGGATTGGGTTGTCGAAACGGTAGAGGAACAGAAAATCTGCCTGTTGACTCTCGGAAAGTAAATGCCTTATAAATATTTTCACAAACTTGATCGTCATGGGACAAAATGACAGGTTTAGATATATTTTCGACTTCCCAAAACCTTTGTAAAAGACTATCTATGTTTGTATCCATAGACGTACGTAAAGCGGTAAAATTACAATTTGAAAGATCCGTAGAGACTCGCCCTTGTAGAACATAACCGAAAATGGTTTCTAAAGCGACAGGTTGGTTGGTTCGCCAAGAATTCGACCAGACTTTAAAAAGAGAGGAACTAATTCAGCACCTATCAGCATGTCTATCGGACCGGGTTGATAGAATGTGTGATCTGCTAATTTCAGATCACGTATATGAATAAGATCGTGAGGATTGATAAATACCTTAGGTTGATTTGAACACACCTTTTTCACAATGATTGCGTCCAACGAGAAGATCGGGCCGTCACGATCACACGGTTTAATATGACAGAACGTGGTACCCTGAGTGGTACACGTCGACATTCCGTTTAGACCTTCCACTGGGATTGATAAATTATTACGGGAAAGACCTAAGCGCCGAAAACAACTATCTGAAATAAAATTAGCCATCGAGCCTGTATCCAGTAGGATACGAACTTTCTGAAAATTACCGTAGACATCTTTAATGTGTATTAAACATGTTGATAATAATACAGACGAGAATGTTAAACGTGATTGTGTGGAAAGGTTAGCGTTTATTAGAGACGTCGGCGCAAAACTAGACGTTGAGGTTTGAGGCGTCTCTAATGTAGGGTTGTGATTCTCATTAGAAGTTGGAATTTGAGGAGGCGGTTGACTGAATAAACAAGATTCGTTGGAACTTGGGTAGAAATGAAGAACAGTGTGATGTCGTGATTGGCAAACCCTACATGTTCCCGAAGAATTACAGTTCACGACGGGATGAGATGTACCCAAACAGTTGAAGCATAAATTATGGCGTTTAACTAACGAGATACGTTCTTGCGTCGTTTTAGCGAGAAAGGATGAACATCTATATAAAGGGTGAACATCAGAACACAAGACACATTTACCCCCTTGATAAGTTACCTTCGTTCGATTGGTGGCACTGACGAAACTAGATGTAAACGGTTTTTTATTAGAATGATGAGCAAATGATCGCGAGTGAGACTGGGTAGAAAGGGTTAATGAATTAAACTGAACAGATTCCAAAGCTATACATTGTCTTTCTAGAAATGAAATCAATTGCCTGTAAGTGGGAATGTCACAGCTTCGACTGTTTTCTAATTCAAAATCTGTACGAGTTTTATTGTCCAATTTGTTCGACAACATATTGAATAATAGGAAATCCCATTGCTCAACCGGGAAATCAAGAACACGTAAAGCAGCAACATTTTCCGTGAAAGTATTTAAGAGATTTCTTAAATTAGAAGAAGTGGAATTTTCAATAACCGAAGCGTTGAAAATATCGTTATAATATTGGGTAGCAAGAATTCGTTTATTCTGATACCTTTTCCCTAGAATCTCATAAGCAATCTGATAATTTGCATCGGTCAGGGGAATGCCTTTAATAAGAGCCAAAGGTTCTTGACTAATAGACGTAATAAGAAACCGGAATTTTTCCACATCGGACAAATCGTGATTGTGATGAATTAAACTGTTAAATAGGTCAAAGAAACTAGGCCAATCTCGAAAATTGCCTGAAAATGTGGGTATATTAAGCTTTGGAAGTCTAACTGAAGGCCTTGAAGATTGTGCATTGGAATGTGAGGAGATATTCGAAGAAGAAGACGAATCCCTAATTAAAAAATCACTCTTGATGGATTTTACTCCGTAGTATGCCTGATCGGCGGCCACCCTAAACTTATCTTGCTCTGAAAATTCCTCATCGGTTATTGATCCGATGATTAGATTGTGAACTGTATGGAATTCTTGGTAAATAGCATCGATTTCCTCTGCCCTGGCTAAGAATAACGATTTGACAGTATCATCCCTTGAGGCTTGAATACCTGCCTCATGGGCTTCCCTCAATCTAGAATACGCTGTTTGACGCGCCAAGTTGGCTTTGTTTATTTTGCTGGACATTGTAAGATAAAAGAAACGAAAAAGAGGACAATGCAAACAAAATTAAGCAAATCGAACACTAAAGAAATGCCTTAGATTGAAAGAAGAGAAATGCTCTTCTTGGTTTCAGACAAAATTCTGAACAAACAAGTGAAGTATCGATAAAAAGCTAACTAACGAAAGGTATAGCGACAAAAGAAATCAAAAGAACTGTGTTTAAATTATTATGCAAGACGTAGAGAATAAGTTGGAAAGAGTGATAAAAGTAGAATAAAAATAATTCATAAAATCAACACAAAAAAAAAATGTAAAAATGTAATACAACGTTAATAAATCATAAAAGTGATATATATGAATAATTAATATATGTAATATAAGTCAAAATGTGTAATATAAAAGTACCTATTGATATTATAAATTATAAAAGTCGAAATAAATTTAAAAATTGTTACGTAAATATGACCAAATTTAATTATGTAAATTAAATTTAAAAAGATGCCGAAGGACCGAATTAAAGTTAAATTGAAAAGAAAAAAAAAACAATTTATTAAAATGAATTAATTGAAACACAATGAAATTAATTGAATCAAAGTCAAAAAAATTATTATTTATCATCCGGCTCGAAGGACCAAATGTTTTGTATAAAACTTAATGAGGTCGCTGGTTAAATGATAATCGATAAATAATAATAACGAAAAAAAATGAAATAATTTGTTTGTAAGTAAATTAGCGAAAAATAGCAAATGTTCGTAAATAGATATGTAAAATAAAATGCAATTCAAATAACAATTGGCAGATTTAATATCTTATTGTCAATTCTATATGAGATTCACTTACCTTTTGTCTGTGGTTGGGCCTCGCTCGGAATCTAAGGTCTGAGGGTAAAAATGGGATGCACACCCGATGCTGGCTTGCTTGCGTCTCTTCACGATGAGAGGTTCTTGTAGAGTGGCCGATCATACGAAACAAAATATGTATGTACGCGAATCCATTGGAGTGGTTCTTCTGTTCTTAGGACCTCCGTGAATAGCCGTAAATTAAGCTTAAAGTGGCATTTTAAATTTTCTACACAAAGAATGGGTACGTTTCCTTAAGGACTCTGACGTGTTTGGGTTGATAAATGTTTCCCAAAAACATGTTGTTTTCAGACAAGTGAATTCTCAGAACTTGACAATAATTAATCAGCCAATTTGAGTTCGAGAATTTAAAGGATGAACTAAAGCCATATTATACTTAGCTAATATACTATGATTGAATAAAAGATTTAAAACTAAATAAGGTCATATTCTGAATATTAAAAATAAAATATTTAAATCAGTCTTGATACTTTTCCAAACATTCGTTCTATTATTATTTCGGTTTTCCTGATATGTGCAAGTGTTGTTTCTATTCTGGTTCTCTCGATATCTGTTTTCGTTCCATTGCCGATTTCTTTGTACATAATTTACTCTTCCGTTGTCTCTACTTTCGTTTTCCCTCCTCGGGACAAATTCTCTTCTTGTGTACTCTCTCCTAAAGTTTTGTCCTCTATCTCTATAGTCTTGATTTTCTCGTTGTCTATAATTTTCTTGCGTTCTCCTCATTTTTCTTTCTCTTAATTTTGCTTCTCGTATTTGTAAGAATTTTGACATAAACTGTCAATATCTTTGTAGTTTTGTAGAGTTATGTGATCTTCTAAGGTATCTTCAAAATGTCTGGCTATTAGTTCCACTAGCTGTTCGGACGAATAGTTGTAATGTAAGTGTCTTGCATTGTTGTATAGTTGTAGGGCATATGTTTTTTCTGATATACCTATACTATCCTGGTATCTCCCATTTTGTAATTCCTTGTTTATCTCTATCTGTTGTATTTTCCCCCAGAAATAATTCAGAAATTTTTGTTCAAATGTTTGCCAATTTTGCAATTCTTCTTCTTTGCTATCAAACCATAAACTTGCCTCATCTTTAAGATGGTTCCTTATCGTTTCCTTTGCTGTTTCGAAATTACCGATAGGTCGTACTTTCTTTTTTAAATTGTTAATGAAAATTACTGGGTGTAATTTTTTTACGTCCCCGCCAAACTGTATTTTTATGTCACCCGGACTTTGGATGAGGACTTCTCTCCTGTCTCCCATCTCTCGTTGTTTTCTGATATCCTCAATTTGTTTTTCTATTTCTTTCTTGTCTTCTTGTAAAGCCATTTCAAATTTTGTTTCTAACTGTTCTAATTCCTTTTTCTGTACAGTCTTAATATCTTTCATTTTAGTTTCTATTTCTTCTCTCTGCATCTCTAGTTTCCTCTCTGTTTCTTCTCTGACTTTTTCTAAACAGACTTTTACCTCATTTTCATATTTGTCCAAACGCTTTTCCATTTTTCTATCATTTTCTTCTAATTTTTGTTCATAGTTTTCCAAACGCTGCTCTATATTTCTGTTATTTAGTTCTATTGCTAGCCTTGTTTCCCGTTGGTTTTCTTCCATTGTTTGTTTTGTTTCATCCATTTTTTGTGATGTTTCTTGTTGATTTCTATCCATTTTATCCATTTTCTTTGATGTTTCATTCTGGGTCTGTATTTGCATCATTGCTAATAATTTTTCCAGCATCCCTGTTTCTTTTCTTTCGTCCATTATTGTCGCATTTCCTTCATTATCCGATCCTTCATCAATAATTGTTTCCTCTTCTATCTTATCCTCTTTCCTTTCTTGCGTTTTGCTTTGACTCCTTGTGGTCGACATGTTCGTTAGATTATTTATCCCCGCCAAATGTGAAGCTTTGAAATTTGTGCAATAATATCCCCGCCAAATATGAAATTCGAGTAATGTTGCAAAGACGAGAACTTTTCCTCTTATCCCAAATGCAATAAATTCAAATAAATGCAATAAAATTTTAAAACTTTTGTCAGTTGTAAAAATCAATCAAATATCATAAATTATATCATGTAAAAATTTGTACCTAGAGAAATTTGAAATGTAATGTCATAAAAGCAAATATTATAAACTTTAACCATCGGCAAATAAATTTTCAATCAATCTGCTTTCTTTCTCTATCCGTTTAAATTTTAACTAGAAATACTTTCTACGCCTTACACGTTGGGGGCCATTTGTTATGATTGTTTATTTTTAGTTCAAACTTAGTTTATTGAGCCAATAAAAAAGAATTATAACTTATTTGTTATCAAAAGTAAAATAATCCTTATATTACCTGTGTTCGATGGATTCAAAAGATTTTCTAGTTGTCTTTTATCGGGATAGAGAAAAAAATGATAAGAATACAAATATATTATATTACAAAGATTTACGTTTCTTTATTTTATATGAACGAATAAAACAATTATTAAATTCTGCCGTTATCTTATCAATCAGCATACAAGAAAATAAATCAAATTATTATGATAATAAGATTATAAAGCTACATACATTTATATTACGTGAAAAACCAATTTTACTTAAAATTTTCTTTACTTGAAAAAAGAAACCACAAAACTTTAAACTTTTAATTAGCCTAACAAAACCTCAGTTCTTAAATTTGAATGCTAATGACCATGATGTCGAAACGATCATTCACAGATATAAAATTCAATTGTACAAACACTTACAGCTTATTTTCTTCTTGAGTTGTATGTTGGAAAATACCCAGAAAAGTCCAGTCTCCTCAACGATGTGTTCTCCTCTTTGGCACCTCGGCTCTTTCTTAACGTCTCTGCAAACCTCCTGCAGACTACACAAAAAACACCTGATTCACTTCTCCAAACTCAGCTATTTATTTATGACACCAGGACCTCCTTTTGTCAACTTGATGCCGTAAGAATACTTTCACGTATACTTTATAAAATGCCCACGGTAGATACAAGGACCTCCTTTAATCTACTTGTTATCTCCTTCTTCAAACTATTCACTTCTTTTCGTTACGCCGGTATCCAAACTCACGAACCACACCCTATCTTGAGACAAACGACTGTTAGCTTTCTATGACCAAAATATGACTAACTTCTCCTCTCTCATGATCGACTCACAAATTCCCATTTAAAAAAGATCGTCCAATCAAAAGCTCAAATTGTGTTTACCATGATTTTGGAAAAGCCTAATTTCGGTTTCAGAGAAAAACTAAATAGCTTACTTTAAAATTGGTTTTTTCAATACATCATTTATACATATTTCAAAAGATTAGAATATGGTCATTTAATACTCGACTATACAAACAATGAAAAGATTAACTTACAGGTAAAATGTCTTCTAATTCTAAACAAAGGTTTTTTGATAATTTTGTTTGAAACGGAAAAAGGTCGTTTGCCAAACAAATTTCTATTCTTATCTACACTAAATCTTATCTTAAATTACTATATACAATTTGTTTCTATTGATATCTTAAAATTTTATTCCGATGGATATTTTTATTTATTTTTCTTTGGTTGGGAAAGAAAAAGTATGACAATATATATATATATATATATATATATATATATATATATATATATATATATATATATATATATATACAGGGTGTCCCGGAAAATAGTGCGTTCCTTAAAGGTATAGGCTGAGTGTAGCATTTAAAACAAAAAAGTCTTATAACATTTTTTTATAAAGTCAACCGTTTTCAAAAAAAATATATATTAAATTTAATCCATTTGAGTAGTATCCACAGAAAAGCAAATACATCCGGCAACGTTGCGCTCCAAAAGGTATGGGCAGAATGCGATAGTTTAATTTATTTTGATACAGAAAAGGTACATTATTTGTAAACAGTTGTAATTACCCGTAGCTCAAGGATAAATAGTATTGTCATGTTTGCGATTCGCGAGTATCACGATATGTTAATTACGTACGGTGAAGCCCACTGTGACAGTAATAGGGCTGTTAGACTTTATGTTGAACGCTATCCCGAACGACGACATCCTAATGCCCGAAGTTTTGTGAACGTGTCCCAAAGGTTATTAGAGACGGGTTGTGTGATACCTAAAAAAACTAGCGGTAGAACACGAAGTAACCGTAGACTAAATGCAGAAGATGTGATTTTGGATATAGTCAGTAATAATCCAAGAGTAAGTACTCGATCTGTGGCTAGAACGGTTGGCATTTCAAAAAACATTGTTCACAAGACATTTACGGAACAACTGTTACATCCTTACCATTACCAACGAGTGTAAGATTTACACCAAGGCGATTTACCTCGAAGATTAAGATTTTGTAGACGGTTTCAAAACAAAATCGCCAGAGAACCCGAATTTCCGTGCAAAGTGTTGTGTGCAGATGAAGCTTGTTTTACGAGAAATGGTGTGTTTAATTTTCACAATTGTCACGTGTGGAGTGATGAAAACCCGTATGCTATACGTAGGACAAATTTTCAAAAACAATTTAGTGCAAATTTATGGGCTGGGATTATTGGTAATCGTCTGATTGGACCGTACGAACTTCCCAGACGATTGAATGGAGAATCCTATTTAAATTTTTTACAGCATGTTCTTCCGATACTTCTTGAAGACGTTCCGTTACAAATACGATCTGAAATGTGGATTCTTCATGACGGGGCTCCAGCACATTTTACGAGACATATTAAAGATTTCCACATCACTTTTCCTCGTCGTTGGATCGGTAGAAATGGACACGTTCTGTGGCCACCCAGAACACCAGAATGCAATGTTATGGACTTTTATTTTTGGGGACATCTAAAATCATTAGTATACCACAACCAGGATGAAATTAAAACAGAAGCTCAATTGCAACAACGAATTTTTAAGCTGCTGAAATAAGTGTATCTGTGCAAATGGTGGCCATTTCGAACATTTATTGTAATAATAATTTTCCATGTAAGTAAAAACAGTATTCAAACTTTAATTATTAAATATTTAATAAAAACAAATACATGCTTTTTCTCTATCACTGTTATCAGTATCAATACATATTATGCCTAACGATCGATGAATCATTATAGCTGATTTACAGTAATTAACGAAGAATAACAAGGAACGCAACGTTGCCGGCTGTATTTCCTTTTCCGCAAACAATAATCAAATGGATTAAAATTAATAATTTTTTTTTGAAAACGGTTAACTTCATAAAAAAATGTTATAAGACTTTTTTGTTTTAAATGCTGCAATCTGCACATATCGTTAAGGAACGTACTATTTTCCGGGACACCCTGTATAGGTTACGTGGTAGATCAACTAATAGACGGAGTGTGAGGAATAAACCTTACCGTTTAAAAAAAAATGTAATCCTCTCCTATTATTCTTTTTAAAAGGCATATTATCCTAACACTAAAACTAATGCTAATACTAATATAAAATTACCACTAATACGTTATACAAGGAACACTATTGTTTATAAATACTAAAATAATTAACTAAAAACGCCTAAATATGTAGGTTTTTAAAAACTAAATAGGTTTTTTATAGATAGTATATTACTTGTAGATTGTAAATTTTATGACATCTTGCTTTCAAAACAAAAGTTATAGTATCTACTATTCTGTAAGTTTCAGCATGACCAGTTCAACGTTCAAACCGATAACATTCCTATTAAATTTTGTTGTAATCTGCCAAAGTGTTGTACAAAGTAATTGATAAGGCAACCCTGTTAGCATGACGTTTCGAAGCCGAAAGTAATGTTATCTATCGATAATAAATATTACCGATGTTTCAGATGGAGCCATCTCTCTACAACACAATTTGATGGCTGCAGTTTAGGATATAATTCTTGTTTATCGAGATTTTTCATATAAAAAATATATCGAGTTTTATTGCAAATATTTTCCACTTTTACAGTTTTATATATGTTGTTATTAAAATTTTGTCCGGTTTGTTACCGGTAGCCTTATTATAAGCCGGAACATATTATTTTTTTATATTGTTGCAAAACTCTACATTCAAAAAGTTCAAAAGTATTTCTTAGGATTATATCTTTATGCTGTAAGAAAATTAACAAAATTGTATGTTTGGTTTTCCCGCTTTATATTTGGAAAAAAAGTAGTTTTTTTGAGTTTTTTCGAAAACGAAAACATGAAGTTTTCTCAAAATTTGTCAAAATACTTCTAGTTATCACATATACCTTCTCAAATTTTTTCAATGTGTAGTTTGTATTTTGGGGATGCAGATCAACCATAATGTTTCAAATTACTAAACATTGTTTAAAACATTTTTTTTAATTAGTAAGAATCGTATTTTTGAATATATTACAAGACTAACGTGCTATCAAACACCTAGAAACGCTGTATTTAACATTTCTAGCTTATTAAACATACAAAAAATTAACAAAACCATACTTACTGGACATATCAACGCGAAGGCGAGTAATGGCCCCGTGGACAAAGCTAGAAGCCAATGCCAGCCTAACGTGGGCATTATAATTAACGCTAGAGCCACTTCAAAGCATGCACCTAACGCCCAAAAACACTACAACAAAACAAATGAAACTAAACAGCCCTAAACCGCGTAATTTGTCACTTACATCAAGCAACACGACACATTTGGCTCTCTGCTTTGTCGGTAAAAATTCAGCATACAAAGTAACACTACAAAACAAAACGAACACAAATAGTAGATATACGAGAGATATATAACTTAAGAAAACAAGAAGCAATGAGTTCGCACTGCACAGTGGATAAAATGCATAAAAAACGTGTCAAATAGTATTTATTACGATTTATACATATTGGCCTTGTTGTAGGCCATCTAAAAATCCATAAGTACTACGACAATTTAAATTTTATCATTAAAACATCCCTTTTTAAAGTATATAGTCTTTATAAAGTGCACGCCTAAAGCCTTATACCCCTCTGAATCCACTTTTTTCTGAATCATCTTTAAATTTAGATTATAATCGATTTGGAAATGCATGACAGTACAGTTGTTATAGCAGTAGATAATAATAGTTTTATATAGGACTGCTTAAATAAGAAAAATTGATATCTTCTTGTCTCTGTTTTGAACTATTTTATATTACGACTGTGCTCTCAATGATTTTCAAACGGAATATAATAAATTTTATATTTAAAATATTTTAGTGACCTAATAGTTGAAAATAGCGGGTTAGTCTAAAACGAATTTTAATTTTGATTAGCATTTTAAAACGAATCGCTCAAAAAATCTATTAACACATTGAGTAACCCAGAGCTTTAAAATACAACATTACTTGCCATATGATCGCATTTTTAATTATTTCGCAAAATGGTACTCGTCAAGCATTTTGAGTGACAACATTATAAAAAAAATGTACGGATATCGTCGTTATCCAAAATCGTATAGGTTAAAGTTTTATGTATGGTTCAGAAAATAATTGGAGTTGAGTGGAGAGAGAGGGAAAAAGAGACAATGCATCTTTAAATTATGTGTTATTGATAGGCATCAAGATAAATAAACATAGACAACAATTAATTTCCAAAATTTACTTACGATTGGGGCGTGCAGCCAATGGCAAAACCAACAAGTCCTCGTAACAGTAAAATCCACATAAAACTGGGTGCTGCCGCACTTAGCAACCCGTAATAAAAAAGGAGTATAGCACATAAGGTCAAAGCCTAAAAATAAAAATATGTAGTAACAAAAACAAGCGAAATAAAACTAAAAGAAGAAGGAAAAGAAAGAGGTAGAAGGTAAAGCCGTAGAAGAATAAAAGACCAATTAGTCTAGTGCAGCAGGATCAGTAATCTAAGAGACTTATTACTATTCATTGCTGATAACATAACTAGTTATTTGGCAAATCGCGAATGTTTTTGATCAATCACATCTGCTTGTTAAAATTGCATTAAAATCAGAAAGTTTGTCTTATTTTAATAGTTTTCAGTAACCCATGAACGTTATTTACTCTATTTAACACAGCTTCATTGTTGTGCATTTTCATAAAGAACTAAAAAGTTGAAGTAGCCTGCTTTTAGCTCATGCCATTAGCTCCATTTATTCCGCCTTAGGAAGTCACCATCATATTCCATTTAATACAGTATTGTCACAAGTAATTGATTTATTTATCCTCAAAGTACATAAAGTGTTCAAATGTATATGTGTATGTGACAGTGTGCTACACTACCTTCAGTGGTCTACATGTTAAGGCTAACTAAACTGCATTCAATTCAATTTTAAAAATCTATGTTGTTAACCTTGTTATCTCATTTATATAAGCTCTTTATGAGAATAATTACTAACAGATTGGGACCTAAGGTAGATTTTCACCAACGACTAGAACAAGCCGCATTTAGAAGTGACTTTTGATTGAATGACCACCTACAAGTAATACAATCCTTGATAGAGAAGGTATTGTCACAAGTAATTGATTTATTTGTCCTCAAAGTACATAAAGTGTTCAAATGTGTATGTGACAGTGTACTACACTACCTTCAGTGGTCTACATGTTAAGGCTTACTAAACTTCATTCAATTCATTTTTAAAAATCTATGTTGTTAACGTTGTTATCTCATTTATATAAGCTTTTTATGAGAATAATTACTAACAGACTGGGACCTAACCTAGATTTTCACCAACCACTAGAGCAAACCGGATTTAGAAGTGGCTTTGGAATGAATGACCACCTACAAGTAATAAAATCCTTGATAGAGAAAGTTATAGAATACAACAAGCCATTGATATTAATATTAGATTGTATCACTGCGTATTACAATAATATATACAAGCCAGAATCGCTCACTGTCGAAGAGAATTTGGGGCGGGGTTTTCTTAAACATATAGAAACTATATCGTATCTTAAATTCACGCACAATTAGATAATATGAAATTATAATTTATTATTGGACGCCACCCCTGGTTTATTCTCGAAGGGGAAGAGCAAAAAAAAAATTAAGATTTATTGAAAGTTTACAAGAAAACTATTCTTTATTATTTCTTAGTATTGAACAAAAAGAAAACATTAAAAGTTACGTCATCCCAAAGGGATACCAAAATATTATTTTATGTTAACATTATAAACAAAAAAAATCTTTGTATCGTATTAAATTAAGAATTAGTTATAAAGAAAATGAATGTATATATATATATATATATATATATATATATATATATATATATATATATGTATATTAACCCCAAATTTCGAAATTTGTTTACATTGAAAATAATATAGTTATTTATCAACTCGGAATATTGAAGAACATAAACCTTTAAATAAATTTAGAACACTTCACTATATTTTCATTTCTTTTTGAGTTCATAATCATTTCCGTTGTCTTGAAAATAGGTATAATAAAAATTGGTACAACCTTAATCTGCTCTGTTTCTTTTCTTATTTAATCAGTCACCAAATAAACTATTGATTCGGCTACACCCGATATTAATCCACCACCATCCTAGATAAGAGGGGTTAGGTATTCCATAAAAAGATACCGCTACGGGGCCATGATCTGGAATAACTCCATACCAATACTATCTTGCGACAAGTCTTAGAAATAAGTCAGCATTGTAGCCTCTCCAATAAGGGTCTAAAAAAATAAATATCTATCTGAAATATGGACAAGAAAAGGATTTCTCAGCTTACCTCTAAATGAGACCCGCTTTGGAAACACGTCTTAACGGTTGGACGGTCTTAACAGAAAAAGCGAAGCGCTATCATGGCGCCTGATTCTGGGCGTGAGTGACAAGTTGATGAATAGGCTCATCTACCGGATATATTTGGGAATTACAGAAGAATCCTTGAGTCGGCTACAGGTAGGTACTTGACAAATAGATGGGGTTAGTAGTTTTATTTAAAAAAACATAATCGAAATTTATAATGATTTTCTTTTAAATCTTTTGAAACGGTTACACAGCCCTCCCCACGATTTCAACTGGGTACCAGCGTGGAATCGGACTAGGCATGGTGGCACACCATACTAACCTTTTCAAAAGTGGAAATAGATATACGGAGAGGTAAGACAAACAGAATGGACAAATGTAGCTACAATCTGGACTCACAGAATCCTTCTTTCACAACTCACGTGGGAACAACTCAAAGATTTCAGAACAAAGCGAAACAGAACGCATAGAATATTTATGACTCAACTATAAAAATGTAAACAAAAAAAAAATAATTGCATTCTCACTCTCAAAATGCATAGGGTATTTCACCTATAACCAATATCATGAACAAAGCGGAATAAAACAAAACATATCTACAAATCATTATTTGAGACCAAATGCTCGCATTCAATCGAAATAATATAATTAAGATATTACCATTTGAAATTTCATAAGTAATATATAGCAAAACATACTAGTGTTGTCACCAAGATACAAAACAGATAATTTACTGCGTAGTCGTTATGAGACCTAACACAATAAAACACAAAAAAAAAATAATGTTATCGTTTGTTCGGAAGCGTAGAGTCTTTCATCTATGACTTAATCCACGAATAACATAAGAATAATAATACAATCGTATCATTAACGCCATAAGATACAAAATACAAATGTGTCATCGTTTGTTCGGAAGCATAGAGTCTTTCATCTATGACTTAATCCACGAATAACATAAGGTAATAACGCAGCGCGTCATTATAGACACTTTTAGAAATACGCAGAGAAAGGGAAAGAGTTACTAATAGTTCAAAATTGGGTACATTAAAGTTCTACGAAGACATGCCTTAATAAGTTTACTGGAAGAGGTAGACATTAGAATTCTGTAAGACACATCTATATTTAGAAACAAAAAAAAAGCTGATGTTTAGTTATTAGTATGACAACTAGAATTTGTGATAACTAACGTGTATCATCCGCTTATAATAGGGACAACATCGGTAGGTCAACTTCGGGTAGGGTTAACTTCGGGTAGGGTCTAAATAATTCTAGATTACATAACTAAACAAGTATTGGAGAACTAAAAAAAGTTTCTTACTGAATTTATTACTGAAATACAATTATGAATGGCTTATTGGATGGAGAGTCTGCACACTAAGAGTAAAACTTAGGCAAAATGAACAGATACTATAATGAACTATCATTGGTAACTAGACAGAGGAATCTTGATATCTTTGGTATAGATACCAAAAAAATTACTTGGATTTATAAGTCCGTAAAATAAGATAAATTGAATTTTGTATCCACTTGAAGACAACTAAAGGTATGTACAATTCATTGTAATATAAACTAACATAAGCATAAAAATATCACATTCTACCAAGGCATTCTAAAAATAAAATGAGATTAAATTTTGCAAACACCCTTAAAATCAATATAGGTTCTTGGTCGGGGTAGCACAAACTCAAGATCTCGATCAATACAAACTAGAGAGAGAATAATACCGAAGTAGAATAAGATAAGATAAAAATAAAATTTATGTCGAAAAGAAATACGACATATATACATATATATATATATATATATATATATATATATATATATATATATATATATATATATAGACATATTGAACACAATAAATGATCAATATTATAATAATAAAAAGTAAAACAGTTCAACGAACTGGGGTGCGAGCCAAACTGAGTTGCTCTGGAGATCGACGTGCGGAGTCTCCTACACTACTTCCAGAGGCTCGTCTCTTTGCGACAACATCTGAGATACACAAAATTATTAATTGGAATAGGGATAGGTCCACTAATCCACTTGACTATAGCAGGATGCTCCCTGACTAATAGTCAACACCACCGACATAAAACAAGGGTTGTCGAGACAGCTCAAAAAAAAATTGAAACATGTCAACTTCCTGAAGGGACAGATTTGCCGAAGCAAAGTGGTATTCAATGTACTAAGTACTAGGATATGAGTGCTGTACTGACCCCACGCCAAAAAAATTTGGAAAGGAAACGAATCCTCTCCAGGATAAAGTTCGCGTTAGCGCAACTCTTCCTGTACACGGGCCACGGAGGGATTGAATAGTCGCTGAAGAAGGTAGCAAAGATTAAGTACGCAAAGGCGTAAAGGGAATCAACTAAAAAATTAAAAATTAAGAATGGACTGAACATTTTAGAAGAAAGGTATTAAAAATTTAAGAAAACCGATTTATTCGGTTTCAGACAAATCTGAATTATCCGACGAAACACTGACTGGTTGAAAATTGAACTAACGCAAAAGAAGAAAGACAGGATGGCCAATAGTTCCATAAGAATATCCTCTGGGATTGATCACAGCAGAAAATTTCCAAGCAAGGAAACTTCCAAAAGGACACAAGAAGAAAATAAATCCAAACCGTTAATACACAATCTTGGAGAAGAGAAAAGAAAATGGGTATATGGCATACAAGCCACAATCGCTAAACAGTTCAGTTTCAAACTGTTGTTTCCAAAAGAAACAAAAAAAAATCGTAAGGGTCTTCCACAAAACAAAAACTTACGATAAGACTTAAAAGGAACGGAAGAATCATTACAATCTTCCAAAGAAATAGAAAAATATTACAGTCCATCGTCAATAATAAAAAATCATGATGTTGGATGTAACACACCACAACGATAAAAAAATTTGAACAGTAAAACACACACCTAACAGTGACACCTAATTGAATCCAATATGGTCGTCATACAAATCACAAAGAAATGTTTACCATTCTTTAGCAGAACTCAAAATAATATAAACTTTTAATTCTCAGTGGGTCATTTAACGGTAGTACCAGAACTATTTCAATTGTTAAACAAACGTGGTCTTAACGTCGACATAAAGATAAAAGATAAATTCACAATAGTCGGCAGCGGGTTGTTTCACCTCTGTTTATACAAATAGTCACAATAGACAACAGCAAACTACTTCAACCTTCACTTGTACCATATCATGAACACAAGATAATAAATGAAAGCTTTTGAGCCTTAGCCAAAAGTCTCAAAGCAAAAAGATATAATATGTGGTCTAGTAAACTGTACTAGAAGACCACAAGAATGTCAACGACAAAAAGAAGAAAGCTGCTGGATATACCAGTAGTCTGACATCAACACAAATAACTCAAGATACAATAATACAGGTCACATGCCTGTACGTCCTACAGGACATCTCGAGAAAAGAAAAAGGTAAATCCACAAAATAAAAATAAGTTCCAGTACCAAAAACATACTTCTACTACATCTGACCACACAAAGACATAAAATTAACATAACAGAAGGAAAATAACAATATTTCCGCTCTATATTCTCAACAAAGACGCCTTAGGCAGAGAGAAACGAAGTCATATCATTACTTCCTTATACTTGCAAAACAAAAGAACCATGCACTGTAAAATATAGAAAGCATTTTCCTTTTCAGGAAATAAAGTTTTCTTTTCAAAGTACGAAAAAGTCAAAAACAATGAAAAAATAAATTTTTAAAATAAACGAAAGACAAATTAAAAAGAAAATTTAACAGATGACAGACTAAACATATTAAAAACATCCTAAGTTAAAGAGCTCAACTTCATATCCTCGCAAAAAAATATTTCGCGTAAGTAGTCTGCAAAAATCCAGATAACACATTTTAAAATTAGGTAGGTCGGGACAGCCTGTATATAGATATAATTCCCAGCTGTTTGCTGCAAATTAAACCATAAATAGAATTCGCTTAATTGATTTTTCAAATAACAAACGCTAAGAGCCATTTCGTTTATTTAAAATAAACACATTGAGGAATATAATTATTATGGTTCTATCAACAAATAAGACTGAACAGCAAAGAGAAAGAATTGAGGACTATACAAATTGTTGAGACATATTAGCCCGAATAAATTCAAGGTTTCAATCAATCTAAACACTAAAAAAAGAAAAACGAAATATATTACTTACTTCATGAACGTAAACAAAATTTATTTCTCCTTATGAAATGTTTACTTTAGATGAGTCCGGGAAAAAACAGACGATTATTCATTCAAAATAGGACCATAAAAATGCCTTAGATTATCTAAGAAAAATACGCACTTTAAACATTCCAAATACGTATTATTTGGATCTCGAAAAATAGACGAAAATATTTCAACGGAATTCTTCAAAGACAATATTAAAGTGAAAATGAAAATTGTAGCAGTTTAACTTTGGGATAGGAACTTGATGTAACGAAAAATTGCATAAAACAAATACACAATATAACTTAAAAAATGGTTTAAAACATACAGACTTAATTAACTACATATACAGGGGGGTACAAAACAACTAATAATATTGAAAAAGATATCTGGCTTCGGGAAAAGGGATAAAAGTCTAAAAAATTCTGAAGATGCAGGAATATTCAAAAGTCTCAAAAGGGCCCCACTGGCGAGCGCCATTTTTGTAACGAAGGTACAAATAGAGCAAATCTAAAACATGCACCACGTTGGGCGCCAGTTTGTATCACTGCGTATTACAATAATATATACAAGCCAGAATCGCTCACTGTCGAAGAGAATTGGGCGGGGTTTTCTTAAACATATAGAAACTATATCGTATCTTAAATTCAAGCACAATTAGATAATACGAAATTATAATTTATTATTGGACGCCACCCCTGGTTTATCCTCGAAGGGGAAGAGCAAAAAAAAAATTAAGATTTATTGAAAGTTTACAAGAAAACTATTCTTAATTATTTCTTAGTATTGAACAAAAAGAAAACATTAAAAGTTACGTCATCCCAAAGGGATACCAAAATATTATTTTATGTTAACATTATAAACAAAAAAAATCTTTGTATCGTATTAAATTAAGAATTAGTTATAAAGAAAATGAATGTATATATATATTAACCCCAAATTTCGAAATTTGTTTACATTGAAAATAATATAGTTATTTATCAACTCGGAATATTGAAGAAAATAAACCTTTAAATAAATTTAGAACACTTCACTATATTTTCATTTCTTTTTGAGTTCATAATCATTTCCGTTGTCTTGAAAATAGGTATAATAAAAATTGGTACAACCTTAATCTGCTCTGTTTCTTTTCTTATTTAATCAGTCACCAAATAAACCATTGATTCGGCTACACCCGATATTAATCCACCACCATCCTAGATAAGAGGGGTTAGGTATTCCATAAAAAGATACCGCTACGGGGCCATGATCTGGAATAACTCCATACCAATACTATCTTGCGATAAGTCTTAGAAATAAGTCAGCATTATAGCCTCTCCAATAAGGGTCTAAAAAAATAAATATCTATCTGAAATATGGACAAGAAAAGGATTTCTCAGCTTACCTCTAAATGAGACCCACTTTGGAAACACGTCTTAGTTGGACGGTCTTAACAGAAAAAGCGAAGCGCTATCATGGCGCCTGATTCTGGGCGTGAGTGACAAGTTGATGAATAGGCTCATCTACCGGATATATTTGGGAATTACAGAAGAATCCTTGAGTCGGCTACAGGTAGGTACTTGACAAATAGATGGGGTTAGTAGTTTTATTTAAAAAAAAAATAATCGAAATTTATAATGATTTTCTTTTAAATCTTTTGAAACGGTTACAAGATAGCTCCATGCAGTATTGATTATAGGTACACAACTCTTATAATATATATATAATAGTGATAGCCATAGTGAGAATGTATTATGGAGACAGAAACACATTTCCCTTGGATAATGAGAAACAATAATTGGGAAAATATTGGAGTCAACATAAAGGGGGAGTGTCTGAACAACTTAAGGTTTACAGACGACAAAGTCCTTATTACAGACCGGGTAGCTCATGCCTGTCAACTTCTTTAAGACCTTCAGAGATATTGTACACGAGTTGGCCTTAAAATTAATTTAATTCACAAAGACACAAAACATGACCAACATTGTACTGGCCAAAAACATTTTAACTAATAACACGCAAATTTATACCTATAAGTATCTGGGTCACGAGATTAAATTAGGAAGAGACAATCAAACAACAGAGTTAAACAGGAGACTAGGACTAATATGGGCAGCTTACGGAAAACTGAATGAACTCTGCAGATCAGATATTCCCATGTGCTTGAAAAGAAAGGTCTTTGATCAATGTGTACTTCCAGGTCTAACGTATAGAGTAGAAACATTGACCCTTACCAGAAAATAATCAATAAGATACAAGTGGCACAGAGAACAATGGAGAAGTCAATGTTGAATATATCCCTCAGAGACAGTTTCAAATCAAATAGTTCGGAGAAAAACTGGTGTTACGGACGCAAGAATTACAACGCTGAAATGGAACTGGGCAGAACATGTTGCCAGAGTCAGAGATAGAAGATGGACCAAGAAAATTTTAGAATGGAGACCTAGACACGATGCTTATCGTAAATCGAGGACGTCCTTTAACAAGGTGGTCATACGACATCAAGCGCATCCAGCACAACTGGATTCAGGGTGCTTAAGATCGGATGGAATAAAATTATTTACGAGAAACCTATGTTCGGCTGTGGACTCAAAACAGCTAATGATGATGTTCAAGAATGATGGTATAATAAATGTCCAATCCATTTTTTTACATCATCGGAGTATACGGCCCAGAAAATAGCAAGCCTCAAATAATAAGGAAAAAGTTTTATGACGAATTACAACAAGTAGTAGTTCAAGTCAGGGGGAAGATGATTATATTGGAGGATTTTAACCCAGAATTAAGCTAAAACATAATAAGAATTTTAAAAACGAAAATGGAGGACTGATGATAAACTTCTACACGCATAACGAACTTAGAATAAACAACACATTTTTTTGTCACAAAGATCAACACAAATATACATTCAATAACAACCGTGGACAAAGATCTATGATAGATTATGTTATAACCAACAGAGGTATACATCCAACAAAAATAATTGATAAGATGACTCAACTCAGCAGATGTAGGTAGCGACCATAGCCTAGTATTATGTAAAATAAGAAACATCATGAAATACTTCATAACCAAGAGAGCGGCGCCAACAGAAATAAAAATCAGAGTCTAAGGATTAAATACGGAATAGGGAATGAAACATTAGAAAACGATAACATCGAGGACAGCTGGGAAAACTCAAAAATAACATAATTAACTCAGCAACACAACCACTTGGAGAAAGAAAGTAACGAACACTAGCATATCAAAAGAGAAAACCACATGGTTTAGAGAGGAAATGAAGACAAAATGTAAAGAAAAGAAGAAATCCTTTTTACAATATAGAACACAACAAACACAACAGGCATACAACCACTATAAACGAATCAGAAATGAAACGAATACTTTAGATAGAACGCAACTTCTACGGAACACAAAAAGAAATATGGAGAATCATCAGAGGACAAAGAAAAGAGATGAACGAACTAATAAAAACGAAACAAATTCAGAAGGAAACATGGGCAGACTACTTTCGATCCCTATTTGAAAGTTGACGATAATGAACCACCAACACCAGAGGTGACGACAAACGAAAAACTAAATATTGAGGAGAAAGAGACAAAGACAGCATTAAGGAATTAAAAAATAAAAAATCACCAGGAGAGGACAGAGTACCGAACGAACTCCTAAATTACGGAGGACCAGATCTGACCAAACCACTATTAAAACTAATCCAAAAAATAATAGAACAAAACAGAATTTCTCAAGAATGGAAATCAAGCATCCTAATACTTCTCTTCAAAAAGGGAGACGAATCGGATCCAGAAAATAACAGAGGAATCAATTTGTTAAACACAACATTAAAATTAACAACCAAAGTAATAACAAATAAATTGAATGAAATTATAACACTAGGTTAAGAACAACTAGGTCGGGAAGATCATGCACCAAAGCTACATTTATAATGAGACAAGTGCAAGAGAATATACAACAATAAACCGGCATATCAATGTTTTGTGGACCTTTGATTGGGTCAAATTAAAGGACGTTATCCACTTATTGTACGCAAGAGAGATACGTCTAGGAATAATCAAAACGATCGAATTACCACAACAACACATTAAAAGTAAAAGAAGAAGAAGAACTAACTGACCCTATTGAAGCTGGCAATGGGATAAGACAGGGGGATTCCCTGAGTCCTCTGTTGCTCAATCTGATTATGGAAGAAATAATAAAAAAAGTAAGAACTAAAAAAGGATGCCTAATGGGAGAAAAACAACTTAAAATAATCTGCTACGGAGACCACGCAATACTACTCTCTCAGAGTGAAGATGATTTACAACCTATGCTACACCAATTTAATATAACCGCCAGAAAATTTAACATGTTAATTTCTCCAAAAAACCAGGGTTTTTGGGGAAATTATTATTAATAAATTTCTACACAACAACTAATATATTTAAAGCATCAGTTAATAAAATAATTCTAGCCAGGTAAAGAAAACAATTTGTTTATCCTTCAAAATGTATTGAAAGTAATGAAAATTGACAATTTTCCTTTGATTTACTAAATTTTGAAAAGGGACAATTTTAATTTGATTTACTTTTTGTAGAAATAAAAGAAATTGTAAGAACTTCAGTAGCGAATATTCCCTCCCCTATCAGTGATACCAGCTTGCAAGCGACGAGGCATGCTTTGAATCAGATTTTGGATCACATTCCGCAGAAGATTGTTCCATTCCTGCACCAATAGGTCGCGAAGCTCTCTTGAATTTCTGGGGGCCGGCAAATGACTTTGTAAATGTCTCTTCATATCATCCCAAACATGTTCTATGGGATTGATATCTGGATTGCGAGCAGGTCAAATAAATCGTATGATTTAAACCTGGTCAAGAACCTCAGTAACTATCAGAGCAGTGTGGGGCGAGGATTATCATGCATAAATTTTGCGTCGTGTCAAAGAATGTCCATAAACGGTAAAACATGGTCTTCTATAACCTGTGTGAGGGAGACCTACGTGTAGTCAATGTCCCATTCTCGATAAAGACTAACTCTGTGCGAGCGTCAAATGATATTCCTCCCCATGCCATAATTGACCTTCCACCAAATGGAAGTTGCTCGGCAACACATGCGTTTGTCTGAGCCTGTAAGACAGAATTTCGATTCATTGGAAAACAATACATGACTCCAATTGTGTATTTTCCAAGCCAAGTGTTCTCGTGCAAATTCAAGCTGGGAATTCGGTGTTCAGAAGAGGAGAGAAGATAAACCAGCGGGGAATGAAGTCACCTAACTATCCATTGACTTAGGATTACATTTCTCACTTCTTGCAGATTTTTTTCGAAGGGAAACTGCCGTGACCGTTCAGTTTCTCAAACACTAGAAACGACAAAACGGTCATATCTAGCAGTTGTAATTCTACCTTGACGTGAACCAGGTCTTCGAGTAAGCAGATCGGTCTCTTCGTACCGTCGCCATACTCGTTGCACACTCGAGAGACTTAAACCAACGTTTCTCGCAGTGTCGTGCTGATCAAGGCGATCTTCTAACGCCGTTACAACAGATCTTATGATCATTGCAATACAGTGACAGAAACAACACTACACAAATAATTTACAATTGACGTTAAAACCACGGAAACAAAAATTATGCTGATAACGGTTTATAGGAAATAGGGTAAGGGGCCCGCCCTTTTGATCTCAAACGCTTATTGAAACAGCAACAATTTTTTTCAAGCAATCCATTGGTAAACTATGAAACTGAAAATAGTTAAAACAGAATAATAATTTCTAAAATAAATAAAATTAGGGGGTGACCCTAATTTTATGCTCGGCAGGCAGTGTACAACGTAGATGCAAGGTGGACAACATCAAGGAGTTGGTAAGAAATAGAAGAGTAAAGAGCCGGTTCCCCAAAAGGGGTCTTCTTACTGATCATGTAAACGATGGAATGACAACTTACTGGAGGCACATTGAAAAACAGACAGTCATGTCTACATAAAAAGAAGGAAGAATATTTTTTTTTGTACCAAGTATAATTTTGGTGTAAATATCACCTATAACTGCATGAGATGTACTAGGTTCTTTCCACCCACACGAATGACAAAAGAAAAATAGTTTTATAAACAAATACAAACTGTTAATTAAACTACTTTTACTTTGGTTAAAATCATACTTTTGTGGATATCTTTACAATTATTCCTACCTGGAATAACAGGTAGGAATCCACAAAAGGTTAATGCCTGTGGTTAATTTTTATTATTGTTTACATATTGTCAGCAAATTAGCCAGTCTCTTATATCACTCTTCCTACTACATATTAGGCATAGAAATTAATAATTCTATTATTGTGACAAATGAAGAAAGCAGACACCAAAAATTCAACTAGCAATGTACTCACATGTTTTCTGCCATATCTATCACTTAAGTTTCCCCAAAATGTTGATGATAACATCATTCCCAAAAATACCACAGTAGTAGTTAAAGCTTGCTGATACCTGAAATTTTGTTTTACATTTCCACACAAATTATATACATAACTTAAAAAGACAACAATTTTGACTTACTAGAATTTAAAAAAAGTTTACATACTTTTGGATATTTTTGCAGAGTTATTTGTCAGGAGTGAAATAACCAAAAATAAAAGTTATTCAATGGTAAACAGCATTTATCTTATGTGCAGTAAATTTTTAGTATTTCTTAAAATACTTGGCATTATGTGTGAATAAAAGTGGTAAAAGTAGAAAATTTTCAGAAAACTTTTCAGTACAGCTTCCAGTGTGTAAATATATTGTATGGCTCATACTTAGCTCCCTAGTTAGAACCAAATAAGGGCATTTTTATATACTTTTTAGATTATCTTATTGATATAGTTACTGTATCAAACACAGTAGGAATAAAACAATAAAGATGATGGGGTTTGTGATCATTACAGGATTTTTGGGATAATTGCGTTAACCCCTTCCATACAGTGATGCACCTGTGTGCATCATGCTTGGCTGTTCACTATGTACAGTGATGCACACAGGTGCATCATGAGTTTGCATTTATTATAAACTTCATTATACTTAAGGTGTTTTTGTTCGATCTGAATGTTCTTATTCAAATCTAGAGGTGGGGAAACCACCTTATTTTATTGTTACCAAATTCGTATAATTTTTGAATAATTTTCATTTAAAATGTATTTTATAGATAAAATTTAATTTAGCTCACATACTATGTACAATAATATATTATTTAATACAAATAGTTTTATTTCTAAAATTAATGTTATTGTTACATTACCTTTAATTAGAAGTAGTGTAATACTGTATTTTAAGCAATAATGGTCAACACACCAATCCACTTGGTAAGTGCATGAATACATATATAAGTGTGACTTGCCATATGACGGTCTGGCACAAAGGGGTTAAAGCATTATACTATAGTTTAGTAAGGTGATTGGGGAGATGGGACCTTGCAAATTGTGTTACTAATTTCATTGATCCCTGCTGGATGTGGCCATAATCTATAGGACTCCCACACATAAATACATATTAATATAACACAAGATTATGGAAAATTTGAACATAGCTAATATATTTTAATGTAAAGTAGCACTATTTTCTTATACTACCTTAGCCTACTGAAAACTAACAGGGATTGTGGTCATATATATTACCTGGATATCTGCCAATCACAATGTAGAGCAGGTGAAAGAATTGAAAGTATAGTCATCTCCATACTATCAGCCATCCAGCATAGCCCAGTCCATAAAGACAGTTTCACTTGAAACCAACCAAATCCTAAGGCATTCACAGCTTGTGTCACAGTAAAAGTATCTAAAATACATAGTTATTATTATGTATTATACAAAAGTAACTGATAAATCTTAACCTTAAAGTTTACATTTATATTTTATTAGAAAGTTGTTGTATATAAAAGTAAGTTACAACTGACAAAAATTCTTGAAACTATCTGTGTTAAACCTTTGATGATTTCTATGTCTTGCTCTTTTGTTTGCTTATTTTTACATATATATCATTTGGAATATTCATGACACTGATTGTTACATTTTTTTTGTTAGCTGCATTTTCTTGGATTATTCACTATTTGTATTAGTATGTTACAGCAAGTACAAGTGATTATACAGTTATAAAACAGTTCAAGTTAAATCATTATTTGCCTATTTGTCCCAAATTCCTCACAACATGTTTCTTGTTGCTTTAGCTAATACCAAAGAATATAGACGCTTATAGCGTCTATATTCTTTGCTAATACTATTTTAAAGCTAGCAATAACGAAATGGTCGACTATTTGATCAAATTATCAACTTAGTCAATAATTTTATTTTACAATTTAGTGGTATCTTGCCAAAATATACTTGCAAAAAGCCCCATAAAACCTATTTTCTACACTATATTTGAACGATGATATACTTTTGATAAATTGTATGTAAAACTTTATTATAGATAAATACGTAAATGACCCAAATTGTAAGTTATTTAATAAAAATTTACCATCAGGTACAACAGAAACAGAGCCCATTTCAATTTCTTGTGGTATATGGGTCGTATCTGTGTTTGCACTGGTAGCTGGAAGAGATCCATTATTTTCGTCTATGTCTTGGTAACCTTTCGTTCGCTTTAAAACCATTTTAAATTAAAAACAATAAATAAACAGGCTAAAATATAAAATTGTTTACGTAGATAACATTTTTACAACCATAACATAACCGTGTTTTGATGTCACTGTCAAGTGTCAAACTGGTAAGTCTTCTGGTTCTGGCACAGAACACTAATCACTTCTGGGCTCTGGCTGGTCTTTTGGCAATTCGTTACCAAATCGTTACCATTCGTTACGTTAAGTAAAGGTGATTTGACTTGATGTACAGTGGAATCGATAAGAAGAATGGATCATACGAAATTGTAAGTGATTGTAATGGGCGATTAAAGGGTGCAGGGTGTTCCTTGAAAAGACGGAATAAAATTCGATGCCGAAAAAAGCAAAAAATGCCTAATCATTGTAATGAAGACATAGATACCTAACATCATAGACTATAGAGGACATTACCATTACTATCATCAATTCATGTCATTTGTCATTTCGTGCAGAGCCGCAGCGCAGATTATGGTTTACTTGCTGTTCGCTTTAGTTGATGTTTTAATTTATTCAAGTTATAATTTATTTTGATAATATAGACGTTTTGCCCCTTAATCTAAAATGTCTTCTCTGCAAGAAATATTTATAGAAGAAAATAAAAAGTTAACTAGTAAAATTGATTCAGCATGGGTTGAAATTAATGAAGTAAGTTGTTTTTTTACAATGTTTAAAAAAGTCTTATGGGTCTATTTTTATGCTTTTTAGGAAATAACGACGCGACTACATAACTTTGTAAAATATGCTGAAACGGGAGATATTTCCTATTTAAAAAAAGAAATGGAAAGATTAAAAGGAGAAGGTATGTGACCAAACATTTATTTCTGTATCTGAATGTTGATGGTGAGAGACAGTATTTATCACTGTTTAAGCCGGATTTATAAACGGACATAAACATAATTTTAGTCTTTAACCATAAACTTATTATATAAGCATAATGTTGAAAGTTAATAAATAAATGTACCCATTTAAAAGCATCCATAATACGGTGATAATACATAAAACATAAATGAGGCGTTCAGCGCCAAAGTAGCTTAACTACCAAACGACAAAATGTTGGAAAATGGTGATCAAAGATAAGCCTACATTACGTTCATGTTAGAATTTTAGAAATTACCTATGAAAATTATTCTGTTAAATATCATATTGATAAAAAACTATTAACTTTTATGGTTAACTGGATCAAAACACTTTATATATATTTATTTATTGAAATAAATGGCGCTTAGCCTCCTTTGGCCCATCTTGATATTCATGAATGTGGCACTTAAAGCATAAACTGCTGGTGGATAGGTCACTTTGGCATTACAATCAATGTTTCCACTATTTAAAAAAATTAAAATATTTTAAGCAAGAAGTGTCTGTTTAATTATATATTATGAGTTGAAAAAAATTATCAAAATAAAATAACACAGATTAGACACACCAATAAATAATTTTCAAGCGAAAACAGTTGACTTGGTGCATAGGTCAGTTTGGCACACTTTAAATTGTTCAATATTGATATTTTATGTACTTAAGTTAGTATGATTGTTAATAACACCATGTAAAAACAACAACAAAAAATATAAAAAATAAAAATATTGCTAAAGTATTTAAAAAATGTATTTTATACAAATAAAAGTACAAAATTATAATTGTTCCTACTGTCAGTCTATACTTTCTTCATCAGAGCTTGACCAAATATACTCATCTGCTTCATTAACACCAGTCATATTACGATAAAATTCTTGTGATATAGGTGGAATGTAAGGCATCAGATCACTGATATCCTTAAGTTTTTTCTCGTCAATTTTCCTTCCACAGGGATATAACAAAGGTAAAGTATCTGGTCTAGTCGGAGCTTTTCTTTTCTTTAAATTTACTTTCTGAAAGTTAATATTATCGTTCAAATGATTTTTATATAGCATTAACAGATCAGTTCCTTCGCTAACTTGGAGATGCATTATTTTTCTCCAGTTTACCGCTTCCTTCTTGATATTCGTTTTTCTGTTTGTAATCCTTCCAGCGAGCTCAGCTTGAAAAATGAAATCGTTAGAACTCATTTCCACAACAACAAATGGGTTCTTTTTTCTTGCAGAAGTGACCACCTTGGACCAATTTTGTGGCAAAAATATATTTTTATAGTTTTTTTTTGGATTTCTCAATAACTCTGAAATCCTGATCACAGGGCAAGTATGAGTGACCAGGTACTAAAAATTTGTGTTCAATTTTCTTTGGTTTAAAGTTTTTATTATTTACTACTTAGTCCATCAAAGTGACCATTTTTATGTTTTTATTTTGACCTGCACATTGGTCACCATACATAATTACATTATCTTTTTCACCCATATTATGTTTGAAAAAGTGTAATAGACATGAAGCTATTTCTTCAGGTCCTCTAGAAGCTAAACCTTCATGCCATAAATACATAAAGACCTCTTCGGTAGTTAAATTATGTATTCCAAGTAAATAGGTCCACAGTTGCCTCTTATAGTATACAATGTTAACATCTAAGTCTGGTGTAGGGAGTGTTTTCATTAAATCGAAACAAATTACAACAGTATTAAAGTCATCTGATTTGCTGTAATACTGATCTGTGTTTAGAGCTAGTCGTGCTCTTTCTGCCAAAACATGATGGTCATTTAAATCATTTTTTAGTTTATTTTTTTCAGTCTCATTTACATAGTATTCAATTTTATTTTTTAGGGTGTTACATGTTTTACAAGTATCTTTTTGTGGAGGATGGAAATAAAGATTAAAATCTTCATTAAATACTTTCCTGAATATGTATGACTCTTCAGGTTTTATTTCTGGCTCCTGCACTTTACAATGCTCTAAATAGATATTATACATTATTGTTTTATTTAATGTTGGTGATAAATAAAGTCTGTTCGGATTTTTCTTTCTGGAATAATGAGATTGGTAGGCTGGAAACTTTTGAATAAAATTTTGAATTAGTTTTAAAGATTCTGGCTTGGTTTTGTTATGGGGTATATGCCTTCCTCTATTATCGTCTGGTGATATTTTTGCTATTGCATAGGCTATTCGTTGGTCACTTAAATGCAATGTGCGTTTAAAAACATTTTTGCATACTTCTTTTTCCTTATTTTCCGAGTTTTTTAAGAAATATTTGTGGGTATATGCTCTTCTACTTATTTCTTTTTCTGTGCGTTTTCTTCCTACTGCGCAAACTTTTACTGCTGACTGAATATACATGGTTTGTAACTCCCAGTTTTTCAAATTATAAAAATTGCTGTGGATATGTTTTCTTGTTTCATCTGAAAAATTGTTTTCACAATTGAATTTACATTTACACATAAAAAATCTATACGATCTCGCATTAATAGTTTTTCCTTTTACTGATGTGTACTCTTCCCCTCTATTTCTTAAACGCTTACGTATATTTTTTTCCATTCATTTTCATTCCTTTTCCGTTTTTTTGATATTTGTTTTTCCATGTCTAAAACTTGTTCGTTAGAAACACTTAAAACATTAAGCTTCTCATCGAATACTGCTGGTATACCTTGTTGACTATTAGTTTGATCTTGTAAAATTGCTCTAATATTTTCGTTAGTGATGTTTTCCTCCAATGTTGAAGCAGGCTTGTATTTCGTGGCCATTGTACTATTCTCTTTAGGTATGAAGCTTATATCTTTATTTGCATCATTATTTTCATCAATGAGCCTTCGATCTAAATCTTGCTTATCTATATTAAGTTCAATGCATATATCAGAAATATTACTTGGTAACTCTACAGGAGACAATAATACATCACTGAAACTATTATCTTGAATATTTAAGTCAATACCATTATACTGAAAATATTCATTGTTTAAAATACCGATATTGGAACTAAGTTGAAAACTGCCATCTAAACTTTTATTTGACTGGTCTATTAATAAAATATCGTGAGATACTGCTTCTTCAATTACACTACTTCCAGATAAACTATTTAATTCCGTATATCGACAAATATCGCTACCATCGATACAAACATCTGTTTTTATGGTTTCAAACTCATCAATTTTGTTTAAATTTTTTATATTTTCTTTTTGGTTATCAACTTTAGGGCTTCCATGATCAGAACTACCTAAAAATAAATCTTATTAAACTTGTTTCTACAAATTAAACTGAGCATAGAAGACATTGCCACAGTAGCTTAACTACCAAAGTGTGTGTTATGCACCACTACAAAATAAATTTTAAAATGCGAAAGTAGCTTAAGTGCCAATTTGGCGGTTTATTCTATTTTTATCCAAAAATTCACAACGGATATTTTGTTAGAGCTTTACGAATGATTAATAATACAAATTACTATAAGCTTGTATATTTTTTGGACGTTTTCGATTTAAACAAGTGTATCTATGAGTAAAAATAAGTGGTATATTTGACTGTAGTGGCTCGTTTTAAATATTATTAATAAATTGGATGGGATTATACAACATGTACCTCAAAGATATTTTGATAAAGTATATCAAAGATATCAAAGATATCTTTTTATCTGTTAAACCTTAACAAAATAAATCTTTGATAAAAATATCTTTATGAAAACGAATCCATACACATAACCAAGATCTTCAATGTCAAAAATAACATTATAATGCTTAATAAATAAACTTACCAGAAGTGATCACTGAACTACACATTGAAGAACATATATTTAAGATTTTATCAGTCCTACTCTTAAAACTTGACATTTCACTAATAAAACACAACAAACGAATTAATAAATCACTACAGACAGTGGTACTGTTGTAAAGCAATAGTCACATAGAGTTTGGCGCTTAAGTCACTCTGGCATCAAATGATCACGTTTTGGCAATGTTGCGAGAATAAACTTTCAATTAAACTTATCATATTCCCGCTTTAAATTGTCGTTTATACCACTTTGGCATCATAATTTAACTCTCACAGAAGCCGATAGAATAGAAAAGACAATTTAATATTTTTTGTCTCTTAAGTCACTTTGGCGCTGAACGCCTCAAATTTAGTACTTAAAACGTGACCTTCAAAGTTGGTAACTTTCAACATTTTATGAATTAAGTATTAAACATTATGGAATTGTTGGAATATGCGCATGCGTTAGTAGAAATGCGCATGCGTTGCTGGCCAAAACAACTTTTCTATTAATCTTCATATTTATTTAACAATTAATGGAGAGCTTGATGTTCTCTCTAATTTTCGTGGTAGCTTACTTCATTTATGTTTAAAAACCCAAAAAATATAATAATTTTCATGACACCATTTCTTTTCTAAAATTTAGTAAAATATACAATAATTGTGGGATAGAGTGTGTTTATTTCTGAATACTATGAAGGAAAAGGTGTTCATGAAGAAACCATGTATGTAATAAAATCTAAAATACATATGAACTAACATGGAAATATAAACATTGTAAACATAGAAACAAAATGAATACCTACTAAAATTGTTACAAAAAACAAAAATAATTTTTATCCAAACCATGTTGCAGAAAATGATTAAAGACAAATCTAGATATTGGTGTCATGTTAAAAGGAAGTTCACATTAAAGTTGATAAAACAAAGCCTCCCAATATTCAGGTATTAAAAGATAGAATTACCATAATGAAGAACTGAGCAGTCAGGCAAAATGTATTACAAAGTTTTAAAATGAAGTTAGGGGACATCTGCAATATCTGCAAACTTTTCACATCTATCAAAAATGTCATCTAACCATAGACATATAATACAAGATAGACTAATTGTTGCAATACAAGCCCATTCACCCAGTGCACCAGAGAAAACTGACACAAAGCAGTCCCTACATCTTTTTCTAATTTGCCAGGTTTATCAACCACATGACCTTAATGACCAATGAGGAGGTCACATCGTTGATGAACAAGGTCCATTAGATAGAGATGTAGGGACTGCTTTGCGTCAGTTTTCTCTGTTGCACTGGAGGAATACAACTGTATTGCAGCAGCTAGTCTATCTTGTATTATATGTCTATCGTTTTGAAACCCATACCATAACCAAATTTTTTAATGTATTTTTGTGGAGTCAAGTGTACAGTCTTTTTTGTGTTTTTCAATGATATATTTTAACATAGAACCAGCTAAAGGAAAATTTCTGTATTTTTCTACCAAATGAGTGTAGTGATACTTTTAAAAAATTGACCATATCTAGGAAAATTGAAATAGTGCCCTCTCTACCCCACATACCAATTTTCACAGTAAACTATGTAATATATTATCTTATTATACATGATATAATTTTCTGTAGGTAAAGAGCCAATCAAAGAGTCTAAAGAAAATGTGGAGCCAAATACTCTATCCATATCTGCTTTGCCCAAGAGAACAACAAGACAAAAAACTGCTACACCAGCTGATGCAACATTTACAAGCTTACCACAAATTAGGATAAAACAAGAAAAGGTTTCAATGATTCCTGTAGATCCGAAACTTCCTAGTTCAGTAACAAGTAAGTTAGAGCTTATTGGGCAATCAGTTATGTGTTTTGGGTACTAAGGGATCTTTGTGCTAATCTTATATACTAAAACGCTAAGCCCTTTTCTTGTCCACCACTTTACTCAAAAACCATATTAGATAATTAAAATATTTTTTCGGAATATTATTAGTATTACGTATGAGATTGTCAAGATATACTTTTGGTACAAAAATTCACTTCCGGTTTTGAGATGACCGGAAGTTAAAATTTACTTTAAGTTTTAGACCCCACAATGTATATATGGATCGAAAGGTCTCGTCGAGACGAATCTAAATATGTACTTCCGGTTGCGATCCGACACCGGAAGTGACCCGAAACGCGCATAAAACGTCAAGATAGAGAAAATCTGACACCGGATTCGTGATCAGCATGCAAAATTAACTGCTAAATGATATCCATGTTGACATTTGATGAACTAAAAATTGCATTCCGGTTTTGAGGTCGACTTCCGGTTTGGTTTGAAAATAAAAATTTCATTTAAAAAACTCGATGTCGAGTTAGTTGGTCCGCTAGTGCATAACTATTTAGCTAAAGAAAGTATAGACAGCATTTATATTGTAAATTATTTGACTTATATCTTTTTTCAGTTGTATAGTAATGTTTTATTAATATCAATGTACTCTCCAGGGTTCCCTAGGGCTTTTAATTAACCAGTGTTAACCATATTTCAATTTGAATTTAATTTTAATCTTATGAATATTATTTATCTTATATAGAAAGGAAAAATGGCGTCATCTAGTAAACAGGCAACTGGCAACGCTCCTGAAATATCGACTGTTAAATGTTGTAGAAAAATTTAAGTGTTATTATATGTGTAAAGTGCGGTGCTCTCTTCCATAACTCTTGTTCTAAAAGAGACTGGAGTGAGAACATACATTTCATTGATAAGAGCAGAATTGTTTGTTGTGGTGATGATACAAACGAGATTGAGGTTAGCAGAGTAAATCTGAACAGGCTGTCAGAGGAGAGTGTTGTTAATATTGGTGTTCCTCATAGCTCCGTCCTTGGACTCATACTATTTCTAATATATTATTATATTAATGACTTACAAGCATTGAATCAAACGATACATACACACTCTTTGCTGATGACACCACAGTATCCTTCTCAGCTGACACAGTTGAGGACTCCCTTAGGGGATCCAGGTCTGCACTGTTTTATACTAAAGAATGGTTCTGTGTTAAGAGGCTGTTGCTTAATGAAGCAAAGACCAACAGGGCTGTTTTTGCTCTTAGGGATACCCAGGCTGAAAACGCAAATGTGACAAGTGTGAAGTTCCTTGGAGTACATCTAGACCCAAGCATCAATGGGGTCAACGTATTGACTCTCTGAGCAAAAATCTATCAAAGAACTTATATGTGCTCAGAAATCTGCATCAGAATTCAATTTTCCATGTTCTTCATCACAGAACTAATTATGATTCAAATAGAGATATAATCTGAATTCCCATGCATGCTAATTAGATACCTCACAAGATAGATGTTTTACTCATGTATAAATAGCTTTACAGTTTTGTATGGATAAGTGTGTACTTATTAATTGTATTCATCTATATTTTATTTAGAGGTTTCAAAGAACTCAATGAATTGCCTAATGAATTAAAAGATTGTAGGACAGTTAAAAGTTTTAAAGATACATTAAAGTTTTTTCTTAAAAATATAAAGTAATATTTTAATTGGCAGAGAACATGCACAATATTTTTATTTAATTTTGTTGACTTTTTTGGTTGTTGAACTTGTTATTGAATTGATTGCAATTTGTTATTGATTTTGAGAATAAATTAAAGGTTTTCCTTACGAATATAAAGTGATATTGGACTGACAGTGAATGTACATAAAATATTCTTGAATAATTTTATTGATTTCAATTTGTTATTGATTGATTTTCTTTTGTTTATATGTAAAAAATTTATTTAAGTTAGGTTATTTAGTTATTTTTTGTATATTAGGTTTTATTGTATATTTCTTTAATGTTGCATTCTTGTATAATTTTGACAGTGGGTTTGTCTCGTTTCTTATCAATAAATAAATATTATTAAATTGATCATAGGAACATTCTTTATCATCATCTGTTAAAGGTTTATTTTTCTGACTTATACTAATCACCACATGTTCTCATAAGTGTTTATCTTTATAGATGATACTACCGAACAACCTGAACAGCCTGGAGAAATGTTAGCACCTACAGCGCTGCCACCTAAGAAAAAGAAAATTAAGGAAGAACCAGTGGAACCTGTCAAAAGATCTACTCGTACCAAGACCAAGAAAGTTCTTGAATATTCAGAGGTAAACTTTTTTGATACTCTGTTTCTGTCTTGTCAGTTAAATATTAGTATAAAGTCATTCAGGTATAGTAAACAAAGAGTGTGTAAGATATCTTAAGTTTTATTCATATTTCAAATTTTTAAAATTTTTTCTTGTCTTGAATGTTGCAGTAATTTTAATAAATCAATAATGAGTACCTACATTAGATTAGATTGTATAGGTCGTTAAGGCCATGCAGCCTCACCATGCTTCAACCTTTAGAGATCTTTTGTGCATACCTAGTTGAATTCTAGGATGCCAATACATCTGATGAAGTTGATTGGCTTCCTAGGTGATTTGTTTCCTATGTCAGAGGGCGCTGGGCTGACCTCTCCTAGTAATTTTAGTCATTTGCAGAACATTGCTATGCAGTTGCATAATATATATTCTGCTGTTTCTTTTTCGGTGTCACACAAACAACAGTTCTCACTATCTGATTTGCACATTTTTTTGAGATGATATATCTCAAAGGGCAGTGACCAGTGAGAAGGCCAGTGACCATTTTTATACCTTTTTTACTCATTTCGAGAAGGCGGTTTGTTGCAGTAGGCGACACTTTTATGGGACCTTTTGCTAGCCTTTGTACTGGTGTGTTAAACCAGTGTAATCTCAGTTGATTGAGTTCCCAGGTCCGGAGTTCCTCTCTGATGTGGCTTTTCGATAGTCAATAGAAGGGTTCTGGACCCTGGTATGGGGTATTAGACCCTTTTTTTTTGTAACGCTGTCAGCTTCCTCATTTCATGCAATTCCCTTGTAACCTGGCACCCACATAAAAGTTAGTTTGTTGCGTTTCGCCAGCTTCTTGAGGGATTGAGAGTCTCAAACCTAATTTAACTCACAAGTAAATGACTTTAGAGCCTTTAAGGCAGCTTGGCTGTCTGATAAAATAAAGAATTTTGCCTTACGAGTGTCTCGGTTGAGACATTCTTGGGCACTAATGTGTGTAGTATATATTTCCGCCTAAAAGATAGTTGGGTCATTTCCAAGAAATTTAGATAGGCTGAAATTGGACCCAGTAACTCGCACTCCTACCCTTTCATCTATCTTAGATCCATCCGTATACCAGACGAGTGAACCTTTTTTCAGTTTCTGTTCAACTTCACCCAATTTTTGGTTTGTTATGACCACTTCAAACAGTGTTTCGATGTCGAATTTGACTGGCATTGCATCTGTCAGCCTGTCCTTAGAATCCAATAGAATTTCTTCCAAGATTTTTAGGTGGCCAACTAGATCTCTAGGTTTCATTATTTGTGTCTGTCGTAGTTTTAAGGCGGTAGTTACTGCCTCCTTCCTTATGAAGAACTGTAAGGGAGCAAGGTTCAGCATCGCCTCTAGAGCTGCAGCAGGGCATGTTGACATTATCCCTGTGATTCTGATAATCTTTTATATGACCAGAGGTGCATTTTCGGTTTTAGGTCCCCAAGTTTTTCCAAATGTCTTGCGGCAGGTCCAACTTGCCACCAAAGCTCTGGATAAGATTTTTTTACTATGACTATTCCAGGTGTTTTTGATCTAGCGATACCCCCAGATATTTTACTTCTTTGGAATAGTCTAATGTGATGCCATTCATAATTGGAGCCTGCAAATTGTATTTACATCTCCCACTATATCAATGAAAGTGCAGAGCCATTTCTTTTGCCACTATTATCTTTTCAATACTTTTGACTAGTGAGTTCAGAGAATTTATACTGGATTTGGTTGTCTGGCAGGCAAATTAATGTTTGTGAAGTGGTTTCGCTTCTTATGCAATCCATTGGTTTTAGGAGAAAGGAGGAGAGACATATGGGGCGATAAGACTTTGGTTCGTTTGTAGAACGTTTTCCCGTCTTTCGTATAAACACCACCTTTTGGAATGTGACATAACACAAGGCTTGCTATAAAAATCCACTGTAGTTGCGGCTGTATTTGCATGAAGCCTTTTTGGAGTGAAGCGGAAAATATTTCGTCCTTACTGGAGAATTTAAAAGATTTGAAGCTTTTAATGGCCAATTCGATTTTGTTTTTTGTAAAGATTTTTTCCGCTAGTTGCCGGCTGGATCTGTTGAGGCAACTGGAAGCCTCTACTAGCTGGATACTTTGCGGTTCATCTAGTATTTGTTGAGAACCAGGAAAATGAGTCTTTAACAGCTCTCTAATAGTTTCAGTTAGGCTCTCTGTATGGTTATTATTAAGGTTTTTCAATGTAATCAGTCCGATTTCATTTGTTTGATCTTTTGAAAGAACCTTTTGAAGTCGTTGTGCAGGGGAATGTACATACATATGTAATAACATAATTTATAAAATATTTTCTACTTCTTTATAATAAATTCCTTAAAATAAGTTCCTTAGAAAGGATTAAAATTTCCATTCAATATAAATTTCCCATTGCCAATTATTTCAGTTTCTTTAGAAGAAGAGATTTTAAGACTCCAAAAATCATTTTAATTGATACTGTTTCCATCTCTAGTATCCTTTCTTTATATTTTAAGATCTGCAATGGTAAACCTTCGGACGTAATGATTCAAAATACAACAGTAACAATGATTGACATAACAGAAGATAAGGAACCTGACAATGAAAGGAAACAGACTAAAAAAGAAACTGCTGCTTTAGCTGCAGAAGCTGCCACCGAAACAAGAAGTACAAGGACGAAAACGAGACAAAAGAAACAAGTACAAGAGGAAAAGAAAATCGAGGAAGTTGCAGTTGAAGCTCCTCGTCCCAAGACAAGAAAGAACAAGAGGAACAATGAGGAAACAGAGAAGAAGGTTAGTGATTTTTATATTTTTAGTTTTATTTTTAGAGAATTAAAGTGAGAACATTTTTACTTGGTATTGTTATTTGCATATTTTGTTTTTTCTTCGTTTACTATACACTATCTGGTTGAGTTTACCGAAAGTACGAGCTGATTATAGCCGCAAATGTCAAACATGGAACAAAAAATTTCGGTTTATCAGTGTTGGCATGATTTTATAATGTATATGCTGTATGCTTCAAATATAAAGAGATAAATATTTAGAAAAGTATATTTTGAATATTGTTTTATGAATTCTGCAATTTTTGATTTATATAAAAGAAGAATGAGTAAATATTTGTTTCTTTGGAGATACTTGCAGTTAATTATTAGAAATTTTTTATGGCAATAGAAAGGGACAAATATTTACTCGTTATTGTTTCATATAAATTAAAAATTGTAGAATTCGTAAAATAGTATAATCAAAATATACTTTTTAAAAGCTGTGTCTCTTTATATTTGAAGCATACAACATATGCATTATAAAAACATCCCAACACTGCCAAACCGAAATATTTTATTTCATGGTTGACATTTGCGGCTATATTCAGCTTGTACTTTCGGTAAACTCAACCCACTATCTCTTTAGTAACCTTTCGCTGACTCCCGTACCTTCTGGTTTATATCGGTAAACCTGTTTTGTTCCCCTTGTTTCGGACCTACTCTTTACCCAGCTATTATATTGGGTTCCCATTGGGTTGCAATCATACTTATTATTGGATGTCAAGTGCAGAAGGTGCTTGGACTCGCTTGTGTAGGCATCACGGGTGCAATGTGATATACATCAATGAATATATGAATAATGAGTTGCATAGCTATAAGGCCTGTATTAAATTTCACTAACTGGAGAATCTATTTTGAGTCTGTCAAGGTCAAGGTTTCGAATACAAGTAATTAATTTTGGTCGGGCTGTCTTTTGTCCTCGGTTGAAGCGATCAGTTGGATCAAATTTTGGTCAATCAGTCAGATATAATTGGGAATTATATTTTTGATTCTTTGTTATCTAAATTTTATGTAATTTCTGTTAATTTATTTAAATATGGAAATGGATCTAGTAATCTACAAATCTACTGAGAATATATCATTTTAGACCAGACTATGATGATTCCTCCCTTTGTCTGATTTCTTCTTTTTTGTTTTGTGAGTAAATGTCACAATATATAGGCTTTACTGCAGTCTTGGAGGTAACGCTGGACCTTCCTAATCTGCATATCTATACATGTAATAAGGGTCGATTTAGAACGTTCCGTTAGGGTAACACGGACTTGGCATCTAAAGCAAAGTAACCTTAATGGAGATCTGGGCATTTTGAGGGTAGGCAGATTCTATAAACATATCAAGTAAGCATACACGAACTATTCGCGCTATCCCTGCGGTATGTGCCGTCTTTGCTTATTGTCAGCTAAAAGTGGACACATGCGACGTAGGTTGTAGGCTCTTATGTCAATTAAAATGCAATTTGAATAATTTTTCACCGAAATATGATTGTTGATGAAACATAGGATGCGAAAGAATGGGATGCGAAAAGAAATATTGACATTCGTTACTTGATGTTAGAAAAAATGCCCTGATTTGCGTCGAAAAACAATTCTCTTCCACCAAAAACGACGCTAACCGCCAGAATTCGTGACATTTTTCTATTTTTTAACTTAAAAATAGCTCCGATAAAATTTTGACATAAAATAGCTGAAAAACCTGCTTATAAAACGCATATATTTTTCGCATATAATAATTATTTGTACAAACTGCGGCATGCTCAAAAAATTTTTCGTCAAAATAGTCTTCAAAATAGCCAAAAAGACCTAACCGCTGGTGGCGGTCGCTCTGGATAACAGTGTTCCTTCTGGTTGTATGGCATTTACTTCCAGATTCTTTAGCGACTGTCTAGGCTTTTTGTAGACTTTTCAGTAGCAGTTGCAGACGATGGGTCTAAACTTGGAGGTATCTCAGGCTCATCAACATGCATCAACGACAGAAACGAGTCTTCTTGATCACCCTCGTCATCTTCTTGATCACCCTCGTCATCTTCTACTTCTTCAATTTCAGAATCGTTGCCATCCCCAATCAGCTGAAGCACCAACTCACTCGATAGTTCCGTTCCTAAAAGCAAAAAAATATTAATATTTTAATTTAAAGCGAAAAAATATTATTTCATGACATTAAACAGTAAGACACCGAAAGATGAGTGAGTCGGAACGTCACGTTCGTGCGAACACATTTTTGAGAGGTTATGTTCCCTATATAAAGTCAATAATGCCAAAAATATTGTTCATCCAATTACTTTATTAATTAAACAAAACATTAAAAGCAAAATTCAAGTGAAATGTCGAATATATAATAAAATACTTAATACTTACGTTTACCAGTCTCTTCAACAAAATACACCGACATCTTATCAGAAAGGCCAACCAACACTAAATACCGTCTTAGTCACACGTCCGTGTTTAAATCATAAACAGACTTGTGCAGTATCGTTCGCTACCGTTCTGGGCCCGCAAAGTTGATTAGACAAGAGGCAGGAATTTATTGAAATATAGTGCACGATCGTGTGCGCTCGTCTTGAAAGGGATATACATATCCTAATTGGGATTATATTTCATATTTTTCTTTGGATCGCGGATCCCTCGCCAACCACGGTTTTACCAACCGCGCCTTTCTCTTCGGAACGCAACCCACGCGGTTGAAGAGGGATTACTGTATAAAATATTCTTCTCAAATGGTTTAATATTGCAACGCCACTGCATAGATGTGTCTATTATCTACGCGATAATATATTTCGTGGAACTGCTCGCCACAACACTTGAAACTAGCTGTACACATTTTACATTTTGTCTTAAAATTTTTATAATAAAGAGTTATGCTTTTAGGTCGGAGGAAAAAGATCAAAATCTTCATCGTCGTCAGACAAAGATGAAAATAAGAGTGCTTTGACCGATTATGAAGATGCCGTTTCTAATTTCGATCCGTCTGAAGTTCCTGAAGGAGCCGTTAAAGAAGAAGCTCCTGTCATGAATGCAACTATGGTAGTTGAAAAGCCTAAAGTTGTTAAGCAGACCGCAGGTTAGTTTGTTGTTACTTTGTTTTCTTTTGTTTATTACTTATACGTTAGATGAAAAAAGTGCTTTAAGGATCAAAGTTTATGCATAAATGATTAATTATATGAACTTTATTTTTTAGTTGGTTGTTCAAAGAGTAAATTAACTCTGTTCTGATATCAGTTTTGACACCTGCTGGCCTAAAAGCATTTATTTATTTGATTGATATAAGGTTGAATGCTCGAATAAATGAACTTTGAAAAATTAAAGGCAAATATCGAGCACAATTTTAATAATTAAATCTTGTACATAACACAATGTGTTCACCCTATTTTCAGAACAATATTGATACCATAGAAAGAGTCCAGCATAAATTTTTGAGATATTGTGCTTACCATGTCCACACTACTATTGAAAATCATGATTATTTCCGTATCGAACAACAATTATCTTTACCCTCACTCAAGAACCGTCGTGATATGTCAGGAGCTATATTTATATATAAGATCATACATGTATTTATTGATTGTCCAAACTAGTTAAGCCAGATTAACGTTAATGTTCCCCATCAAGCTCTACGTTACCACAATGTTTTCAATATTCCTTTCCACAGAACAACCTATGGTATTCACAATCCATTGGATAGATACATGTGGCTATTAAATGATATAATTTCAAGTTTTGAATCGTGTGATATTGTATATTGTAATTTAAACTGTTAATGGGGTTATCCCGTGTATTAAGTAAATAAAAAATAAATAAATAAATTTTCCTTTAGGAAAAATAAAAGAATCTGTATTTTCAATTTTAAAGGAGTTGACTGGCCTCGAAGATCTTTCGACACTGCGACCATTAAGACCTTTTGTATATCCAGTCCAACAAATCTAGGCTTCTAAGAAAGGACTGATTTGTTACCTGATCTAAAAAGACTTGTTCAACGTATGTGGGGAACAATTGCCCTGGACAAACTTTACGAACTGTTGCAGCTCCTCATGTAGTGAGTTATAAATGAGGGTTGAACTCTTTTGTGTACATAGTCGATCAGAATATTTCCTTAGTCAATACGTTTAATCATTTTGAAGTTGCGTTAAGGGTACTTATTTTTCATCATCATCACCATCATCATCATCATCATCATCCAGCCTTCATTTATCACGTCCATGACGTAGGCCTCCCTTAAACTCCTCCATTCTTTGCAACAAAGAGCACAAAATCGCAAAGAATGGAGGTACTTATTTTTAGTTAGCATTAAATCATTTACTCCGCAACCTTAAACTGCGTATTATTTCACATTGGCGGAGAAATTCGGACATAGGGCATTCGAATTATACATTGGTCCTTCGAGTCGGTCTCCTTCGATTCCTGTAGATGTTTGGAAATTGAGATTGTCCACTGTTTTCGCCCTCTTTTGACTTCTAGGCCGCATTTTGACTTCAAGCTGTGAAGCTATGTGAAGTAATTCACCTGCTTAAGGACTCTAATTGAAGTGTTCAAATATTTTATAACTTGGTATTGCACAACGTTGTTTCGTTATCTTATTTAAATATCTTCTAATGTTTTAGATAAACATGAATTAGAAAATTATAGAACTCCGCCACCATCTAAGAAAGGACAAATAAAGGAAATTTTTAGCCCGTACGATAAAACTTCTATTAAAAAGAAAGTGGAAGCATTTGAAAAGCTTGGAAGCTCATCAAACATTTTGTAAGTATATCTTAAAAATACCTATTGTAATTCCATATGGGAATGATACCACAAAATTGATAGAAAAAAGTCGTTACTTATGGATAATTAACTGCACACTAATTATAAATCTTTTTAGGGAAAGTGTGTCGAAAATTCCAATAATGCAAGATTCGAACAGCGATCCAGTAAAAAGTAAACAGTATACACCATTCACGAATAAATTTATGCCAAAAACTACTAGTACGTCCCTGAAGATAAATAGACTCGTTTCTTCTAATTCTGTGACTAAGGACACCAGTGTATCGATGAAATCTTTGAGCGCGCTAAAAGCTTCACAGGCGGAGTACCGTGAGTTAGAGAAAAGAAGACAAGAAAAAGAGAAAGAAGCACAGTTAAAGAAGGAAGCTCTGCTTCTGGCTCAAGCTGAAGAGAAAAGACGAAAAAGGGAGGAAAAACAGTTAAAGGTAAACATTTTTGACTACTTCTGACTATATTTCACCTATTTAATATATTTTTAGGCACAGCAACAACGCGAGATAATTCAAAAGGAACGGGAAAAGCAATTGGAGATTCAAAAAGCAAAAGAAGAGAAATATAAACAGGCAGTGGCGGAAAAGGAAGAAAAGTTGCAGAAAATTAAAGAAGAAGCTGAGAAAAAACGCCTGTTGGCTAAGCATAAAGCTAAAGTAGCCAAGGAATCACAGTCAGCGTATGTATAACAAAAAACTATTAAAAATATTTATTTAAATGTGCGAGCTGCACAATTCTCATTTTCAGTTTAAGACCGTAAAATTGAGTATTTTGAAACACAATAAATGGACTACCTAAGCTCTGACGTTACAATAGGAAGGGGTTGTAAAAACCTTTCCAAACATTTTTAATTCGTGTGTATTTGACCCATAAGAAGTTTTTTTAATTGTTTGAAAAATAAATAAGGAATTTTGGTTATGAACATTCGTTGTTACGTGTAAATTGTCCGTTTTGTAGCTGTCGTCATCTAAGAAAGACATTTTACTATATTTGATGACCTATATATTAAATCTTTTTCGTAGGGAGGAAAAAGCTATGGAAAACGAAAGAAATCTTGATAAAGGAAAAACGAAAAGGGACCAAAACGATTACAAACCTATTTACATGACGACGAGAGCCCCACTTCTTCCGACAGATGACTGTTATGATTCAGATGACGAAGAATATCAGAATAAAAAGTATATTAAACCAAAATGGTGCAGAGGTAAGTGTTACAGCCTTGTAACATATCGCCAAAATATATTTCTTTATTAATAATTAACATTACGTCTCTGTATAGTAGACTCGGAATTCGGCTAGATAATTTAAACCGAAAATAACAAAATTCATTTTTTCAAAATTTTGTGAAGAACAAGTATTCTCGGATATCAACAGGACCGTATTATGCTTTAAAATTTTAAATTACGTAAATTATTTTCTTAAAATGTGTTACCAATGTTGCTCCAATTAAAACAAAAAAAGTATGATTTTAAATAGAAAAGCATGTATATGTAAATTTTTCCTGTTACGCCAAAATTAATAAATCTGGAAAGTCACATAAGTATCAAACCTAAAAATATTTTAAATCAAGTATAAATAATACAATTCTTTTATCTCCAGATTTAGCCATACGGCTCACACTCCCTCTAAGGGGAAAATTCACTCATCCCAGACACCTACGGTATCAAAAGGATTGAGCTCTGGTGGGACTCTTTCCATGTTATCGAGTCCTAGGTGACTTGGTATGTCGGTGTATCTCCCAAAAATTTTCGTACGCATCTGGACGTCGAAAGTAACACAGCTTTCTGCATAATCTTATATAGATGTTCATTTAGACCCAGCTTTTTATGTTTTCTAGGAGGCTCTTCGGGATGACTCCAGTGGTAGAAAGAATAATAGGTATCGTCTGGGTACTTTCCATTCTCCATTGTCTCCTGATTTGTATTTCTAGATCTCTGCACTTGGCGATCTTTTCGTTGTATTTAACACGTAAATTATTGGTGTTGGGTATCGCCACATCAATAAGTGTTGTTTGCCTAGTAATTTTATTAACTAGTATGAGATCGGGTCTATTATGGGCCACTGGTTGGTCTGTAAGCACAGTGCGGTCCCAGTATAGCTTGTAGGTGTCATTTTCAAGCATTCTATCAGGGACGCATTGATAATAAGAAAGATGGTCGGTTAGGAGAAGTCCCAGTTTGTCAGCTAGTTCTTGGTGAATAATCTTTCCTACTGAGTCATGACGTTCTTTATAATCAGTACCGACAAATGCCTGGCAGCCACCGGTAAGATGTTGGATGGTTTCTTGGGCTTGGCATCCATATCGGCATTTGTCATTTTGGACTTGAGGATCTTTAACAATATATTTCAGGTAATTTTTAGTTGGAATAACCTGATCCTGAATGGCAAGTAGGAAACCCTCAGTCTCGGGAAACACCTTTCCTGATAGTTCGACCAATAACCAATAGTTCGACGCTGTATTGTCGACATATTCTTGGCTGATCTCATTAAGATGTCGCCCATGCAGAGGTTTACTCATCCAGGTGCGCATTTTGTCTTGCTTAGTCAAATGGTTTATGCGCATTTCTTGTTCCCTCAGTTTAAGCGGCGTCGTATCATCTACTGCGCAAATTGCTCGATGTAAAGTAGATGTCTCAGCCTGTACCTGAAAATAAGTTCTTAAATTAGCAATTTGTTTATCCAATTGCTCACCTATATCCATAAGTCCTCTTCCCCCTTGATAACGCGGTAATGTTGTTCTCTCTACTGCACTGCGTGGATGATGTTTTTGCGCCTTTGTGAGAAGTGTTCTTACTTTCCGCTGAAGACCCTCTATATCCGTTTTTGACCACTTTATAATACCAAATGAGTAGCTCAGCGCGGAACAGGCGTACGTATTTAATGCCTTAAACAAATTTTTACTATTAAGATATGACCGATTTAGTTGTCTTACTCTTCGCACGAACTCCGAAGTTAGTTCAGTTTTCATTTGTTTATGGTCAATTTTCCGCGCTTGTTTTACTCCGAGATATTTGTACATATCATTTTCACCCATTGCCTTGATGTTTTGGCCATCTTGCATATCGAAACCTCCGGGCTGAACCTTTCCTCTGACTATATTTAGTATACGGCACTTGTCTAGTCCAAAATTCATACTGATATCATTTGAGAAATTTTCTACAGTTTTTAGCATCTCATCTAGGCGGTTTCGAGTGGAAGCCATTAATTTTAAATCATCCATATACAACAGATGATTAAGCTTCGCTATAACAGTGTTGTTATTTTTGATGCTAAAACCTGAGTCAGTAGAGTTCAGCAGCTGAGATAGTGGGTTCATTGCTAGGCAAAACCAAAGTGGACTCAACGAGTCCCCCTGGAAAAGCCCCCGGTTAATAGGGATATCTTCAGTTTCGATATTAATTGCACCCGGTATTTGAAGGTGAATTCTTTTTATTATTATTATTATTATGACACAATCTTTAGCAATCAAAACACAAATCAAGTTCTATAAGCTAATTTGCTGGCTGCGGAGCAAGGGGCTCCTATTGGCGTGGTGAGGTTTTTCCAGTAACAAGACCACTTTAACCGTTTTTCAGGTCAGCTGGCCAGTTCTTTTTGAGTCTCCTATTGGCTTGGTGTTCTAGCAGAGGTTGGAGTAAGGGGTTACCATGTGATTCCAGTGCTTCATGGTGCTTCGTGCTGTATTTAGTGATTACATCCTGTACGAACGGGATTCTTAGGTCTTCATTAAGTGTTAGGTTTGACACATACCAAGGTGCATCAGCTATCGTTCGGAGTAATTTTCCCAGAGTTGGATTCCATACGTCCAGATAGGTTTTATGACGGTTTTGTATACAAGGATTTTGTTTTCAAGGCTTAGTTTCGATTTCCTGCCTACTAATCAGTTTAGATCTTTCATTCTTGGGTCAATTTGTTTCCGCTTCTTAAGAATATGTTCTTTCCAGGTGAGTTTTGAGTCAAGATGTATTCCTAGGTATTTGGTGTTACAGGATTGGGGAAGTTGGATATTGTTTAGTGAAACTGGGGGACACGGGTCTATTCTCAAGGTCAAAGTCACTTGGCCTGATTTTGTTTCATTCATTTTAATTCTCCACTTGTAAGACCATGTCTCGATTTCATTCAGTTGTATCTGTAGAATGTTAGATGCTACAATTGGATTTTCGTCGGCTGCAAGGATGACAGCATCATCTGCAAACGTGCCAGTGATGGTTTCATTAGTGGAGGGTAGATCTGCTGTGTATAGCACATAATATTGATCCAAGAACGCTGCCCTGTGAAATACCAGATTTTATAGGAAAATTATTGGAATTACTTTCATTCGCTCTTGTTCGGAATTCTCTCCCACTCCGATAGAATTTTAACAGTTTCAGGTACGTGATGGGTAAATATTTCTTGATTTTGGAAATCCGGCCTGTGGGCCAAACCTTATCAAAGGCTTGACTAACATCTAGAAAAGCAGCCGTGCAGTAGTGTTTGCTTTCCTTTGCAGAATTTATGGTGTGTACTATTCTATGAACCTGCTGTATTGTCGAGTGTTTTTTTCTAAAGCCAAATTGGTGGTTGGGTATCCATTCCTCCGTATTAGGGCCTGAGTTAATTTTTTGTAACCGTAATCTTTCAAGTATTTTGGATACGACTGGTAGTAGGCTTATTGGCCTATATGATGAAACCTCGTTTGAATTTTTTCCTGCTTTTGGGATTAGTATTATTTCAGCGGTTTTAAAGAGCTTTGGCCGGTAGTTTAATCGTAGAATAGCATTGAAGATGAGAGTAATCAGTATGATTCCTTTATCTGGTAGTTTCTTCATCATCTTGGGTGTTATTTTGTCCAGCCCAGGAGCTTTTCTAATGTTTAAATATTGGATTTCTTGTTGAACTTCATTTTTGGTTAGTGGTCTGATTACTGGTATGTTCTCTAGAATGTTATTTATGACTCTTTCAATTTCAATATCTGGAGCGTCGTGGTTGGGAGTAAATACTTGAGCTAGGTGCTCGGCAAATAGCGTTGTTTTTTCTTCATCACTTCTGGCCCACTGTAGTGTTGGTCCCTGTTCGTTTCTAATTGGAGGTACCGGAGTCTTAGGTTTTTTTGGAGTTTTTGATCGGTTTCCATATTGAGTTATCGTACCGGTTTAGATTTGGTATGTAGTTTGTAAATGACAGTTCTTGTGCCTCTTTAAGTTTAAATTTTAGTTGATTGTTTAGCCTGTTTAATGTAGTCTTGTCTGCTGGGGCATGGGTTTGGTGCCATTTGGCCCTAGCTGTGACCAGAATAGCAGAGTATGGAAAAGAGTATGGTCTAACAATGAATGTCAAGAAGACGAAATTTATGAGAATATCGAAAACTCAAAGAAATAACGAGAGTCTTCTAATAAACGAAACCAACGTCGAACAAGTGGACAAATATGCATACCTGGGAACAATGATTAACTCCACAAATGATTACAATCAGGAGATAAAAATAAGAATAGAAAAGGCTAGAGCAAATTTCAACAAAATGAGAAGAGTTCTATGTACCAGGGATTTAAAACTGGAACTAAGAGTTAGGTTGGCGAGGTGCTATGTTTTTTCGACCTTATTTTATGGAATGGAATCTTGGACCTTGAATGCTACATCAACGAAAAAACTGGAATCATTTGAGCTGTGGGTGTACAGAAGAATTCTGAAAATATCATGGACAGAACACGTCACAAACAAAGAGGTTCTGAGAAGGATGAACAAAGAAATGGAAATTTTAAATTCAATAAAAACAAAAAAATTGGAATATCTCGGACATATTACACGTGGAGAGAAATACACCTTGCTCCAACTGATCATGCAGGGAAAGATCCAAGGAAAGAGAAGCATAGGGAGGCGTAGAATGTCATGGCTGCGCAACCTGAGAGAGTGGTACGGATGTACATCAAATGAACTTTTCAGAGCAGCCGTCTCAAAAGTTCGAATAGCTATGATGATTGCCGACCTCCGCCGCGGAGATGGCACTTGAAGAAGAAGAAGGCCCTAGCTGTCCTTTTTTGAGCTACCAGCTTTTTAATTTCAGCTGGGATGGCTGGCTTTGCTACCTGTATTGTTCGCAGGTGTAGCATTTTGTACGGCCTCTATGAGTGTTGTTTAAAGCCGTTAATGTTTCTTCTATCTCTCTTGTTGTTTTGAGGCTTACTTGTAGACTAAATTTCCTCTTATTTGCTGCGGTATTTTTGGTTGCTATAATTGGGGAGTGGTCAGATGAGAGATCATAGTTCGGCATAATCTCCATGTAACCAGGAGAGATGCCCTAAGGAATAAATAGATCCAGCAGATCAGGTGGTTTGTTTGGATCCGTTGGCCAGTATGTAGGAGACCCTGTTGACAAAGAGTGGTAGTTGTTTTCATGTATTAGGCTTACTAGTTCTCTGCCCTTAGTTGTTGTAAGACGAGATCCAAATAATATATGTTTGCTGTCGAAGTCTCCCCCTGCAATAAATGTATGTCCTAGTTTCGAAGAAATTTTTGAAGTCTTCTTTCTTTAAGTTTTATCGAGGTGGACAGTAGACTGCTGTGACTGTTAGTTCGTAAGACCTCATACTGACTTTGATAACCGTAGCTTGCAAGCAAATTTCAGCATACTTTGGTAGTATCGTTTCAAGAACAAAATATGATTCAAATATGGTAATTCATATTTCTTTCCTAGATGATATTTATAGGTATATGTATAGTTTATATTTTTAAGTATAAGAATTTTACTTAAAACTTATTGGAATGTTTTTTCAATACAACAAATTATTTTTTTCAGACGACGTATTGAAGAGACAGTTATACGTTCAATTAAAAGCAGGAGAGAAAATTAAAAACACACTGTTCTGCTGTCAAACACACAGTCCTGATCTGATTGACATTTTTGAAAAAATAGACCCCAAGAAATTGAAGAGAACTTCCAGCGCCGTCTGGAAGAAACCTCCCCGCTACACCTTATTCTCAATGACTAGCGATATCCACTTCAGTGAAGATTCAGAGGGCAACGTAGATGTTTAAATTAATAAAAAATCATTCATATGTTTAATAAAATGGTTTCAAAGAGGAGGTTATAAATGTTTCAAAGAAAAACACGTCTGTTAACGTGTTAATAGGCCATATTTTATTTTTACTTTCCTTTTTCTTGAATAGCAGCGCTAAAATTGTGTATCGCTGAACATATTGTAACATTTGTGCGAACTGTATATTGCTACTTAAATAATTTCTGGCTAACGTAAGCCGATAATAATAGTTTAGGTTATCTTTTTGTTTTATTATGAAATTTTAGATCAGTTTATTACATTTTTTTACAATTTAGAGAGTAATAAAAGTTACAAAACCAGTTTAAATCTTTCGAGTATCATTTAATGACCTCATAATAATACCATTTTCATTTCATAAGTTTCATTTTGTTTCTGAGATGCGCAAAGGACGAGATCACAGATTTTTTTAAGAATTCCTTAACAGATTTTTATTGATCGTTTGATACAAAGTTAAGTTAGCTACGATAGGGTACAGCTGATGTCTGGATGTGATTTTTAATGTAAACTAAATCTACGTGTCAAGTGTGTGTTGCTATAACCCATACTGGCGAGGTACACTCGGCAGCAGAAGCAATTTTGACATTTTTAACAAATACAAAAGTTCAAACAAACAAAATAACAAAGTTCAACACAAACCTCATTAAATTTTCCATTCAAGCCAAAGTGTCACAATTATTCCTTCACCCTGTATAATTATTATTTATACCATTGGATAGCATTTTTTGTAATCCTTTCAATGATGTATCACAAGTAGGGGGTTAGTTCTCTTTCATGTTATTTTAGTTCCCCCTTATTATCCCAGAAACGGTTTCAAGCATTTTTCGATATCAGCTTTTGTTCGTGAGATATAGCCCATTGTAAGTTTTAAAATTGACACACTGTATATCTGTAGCCTGGTTTCAAAGATGGCCAACTCCATTTAGCAAAATTTTCAGTATAGGTAAAAAACTGTTTAAACTACTTCCACACAATGGGTACAGTTGAATTTTTTTTTTGTTGATTAATAATGATTTCCAGAGCATCTTGGAATAATAATATTTATGCTTTTTACTGTAGTTAAAAGGATATTTAACGTTGAAATATGGAGTTGGCCGTGTTTGTAACCAACATGTGGAGATAGACGTTTTTGTCATCAAAAATATTGCTGATGGTGTCGCTGATATCTTAAGTCAGCAGTAATATACTGAAGATTTTTTTGGAAAAAATAAAAAAAGTTGAAATATGTGTTACAAATATTAATTTATTGGGCTAATACAATATTTGTCAATAAAATTTAAAAACCCGATCAATACACTAACTACAAAAGTTCTTTAGATACCTGCTTGATCGGTAGACAATATCTGAATCTTACAATAATTCTGAATCAAAAGTCCACTACAACTTGGTTGACTTCCATGACTTCATCACAGTCTGCATTATTTAAGCACTCACATTCAGGAAGTGGATTTGCAGGCATCATTTCATTATTGTTTATCACTTCGTGATACCATTTCACATTTTCCATTTCACTCCATTTTTCACCATAATGTTTTTGTAATAAAACCTGCACGTCTTTAATTTTTAACGCATTCACTTTGACTCCAAGCGTAAGTTCAGTTGGGTTTATATTCCACACTTTTTTCCCTGGTCTCATGACACTCAAACTTGAAATAATTGGGAAACTATAGTTTTGTTCGCCACTGACAGTTACTGACATTTGTTTCTTGGTCAGAATTAACTTTTTGACTTGTGAAATTTTGAAATGAAGATTTTTTGGGTCTTTAACACAGTTTTTAGCTTCTGACTTCCAATCTTGGTTGGTCCAGTCTTTTCCTAAAAGTTTGACTGTCCCATGCTTACTAAATTCTGAATGATACTCTTCAAGCTGCACAATTGTATCTCTTTTCTTTAAACTTCGTTCTATGCCACCAAAAATTCTATCACTAGGCATATATGAGTGACCGGTAACAGGAAACACAAGCTCCACTGTAGTGATTGAAGTTCTAGTCCTGTGCAGCCAAGAAATGCACATCCTTAATACAATAGTATTCTTGTTTTGGCCTGGACACCCATCAGCTACCATCATTAAGGTGTCTTTTCCTTCAAAGTAACCAGATTTAGATCTGCACTCAAGTTCTTCAAATACTGCAGAGACTATTTCATTCGAAGACTTTTTCATTTCGTATTCGACCCAAGAGTAAATTGATACATTTTCTTTGCGTAAAGCTTCGGTTCCAGTAGAACATCCAGAAACTATCGTCAGATTATAGCAGTATAACTGTCTTGAATAGTACACACTCTGATCTGGGAGCTTTGGCAGAGGCATATTTTTTTGCATGTCGTACGACATTATAGCAACATTAGGTTCATCTTTTTTCAAAAGGTTAAAAAACCCTTTAGCACGGGTAGTGTGAACAGTGTATTCTGCTTTAAGCGTTTGCAATATTGCTTCATTTTTTTTTTACCTTTAATTTTTTCTTTGTACTGAAGTCAGGTTGAACACACATCTGTCGAAGGCCTTTTAAAGCTAATGTTGAACCTAGTTACGAATATGTGTCGGAAAAACGACTCTTTAACTTTAAATTCATCAACAACGGATTCTTCGTACATCTTCCACATTTTAGAAATAGACAGGGTGGAATCAAGATAAATACGAGTACTCCTCACTCTACTGTAATGTGATTCTGTGCCTTTAAACTGCTTTACAAAATGTATTACAGAATAATTTTTTTTTTGATATATGTTAGCCTTCCTATAACCACCTCGAGTTTCCACGGGGATGAGACATCCGTCTTTTTTAAATCTTGTGAAAACACCTTCAACTCTGTGTTTTGTGATTCCCAATACATTAATAAACGTGTACCTACATATCTCTAATCTGTTTCCTGCTGTTGTTTCAATTCAATATTGGTAGGTTACGCCTTTAGTATGTATATATGTATCTGTCTCCTGGTCTGGTTCTTTTTGGTTGTTCTGCTGTGCAATACTTAAGAATGAAAGCATCTTGGCTGGCTTTTGTCTTTTCAGAATAAAATGCACTATGAAACCTATTTATATCTTGCACCTTCAATAAACTGCAATTTTTCTTCCCTCTGTGGCCACATGAAGGAGCATCAGGTAATTCCTTTGAACTGTACCTAAAACAAACATTGGATTCAAAACCAAAATACAAACTGTTTTATGTCAGGGAAACTTATTTTATTCTAACATAAGTTAAAGAAAAATAAAAATAATGTGAAGTGTGAATAGGTTAGGCCTACTAGAAATTGTTCCATTTTCACTCTAATAACTAGGCCTAGGCCTAAGTAATAGTAATTTTAAATGAATGTTATTTAAGTTTGTCTATTAGTTTATGTTAGTTAATGTTAGGTTATGGTTTAATACTAACCTCAAAATCTTCTGTTTGGGTCTTTTCCAATTTGAAGGATTTGGTAGTTTCTTTCTTCCTTTCAACAAAGGAGATTCTTTAACATTAGTTCCTTCCATGTTATTTCTGCAGGTTTATTACAGTAATTTCTTTTTAGTATATTAGTAAAACTTTAAAATACTAAACAATAAAACAACGCCAGTCACAACACACCAGAATAGCTCAGTTCACTACTGTCTTCTGTTTCACCTGAGGGGGTGAGGTCACGTGGCAGAATGAAGCCATCTGATTGGTGCTTTGTGGAGATGGCCGTTTTTGTCACCAACATATTTGAGAGCTGGCCGATTTTGTAACCAAGGGTACTATTCAAATGCAGTTTTAACATTGTTTTGGCCATTTTTGACACCAAAACTATTTAGATTTGGATTCCCCATGTTATTTTACACAAGAATCCGTCAATATCTGAATTTTCAAAAAAATGGAGGTGGCCATCTTTGAAACCAGGCTACAGATATATACAACGAAGACTTGTAAGTTGCCTACATTTGGTGCAACTCAGTAGTATAAGTATATCTCTGATCCTCTAGCTATATTTATTAATAAAAGCACAAAATGCTTCTTATTTGAAGAGAGAAACATTTATCTCTGTAACTTGGTCATAAGCCCTTTGTACCTAATGCTAGTTATATTATTTATATTGGATTTAAGAAAAAAATTAAACAAAAAATGTTTTATTAACTTTTATATGTAACATAAATTTGTTTGGAAAGTTTATAGGCTCTGCATTCCTTGTGTGGTGGAACCACTGTGTAGTGAATTAACAAATTGAGCCATTATCAATTTTGTCGTGTTGTTGTCTAGAAGAAAGTCATTTTTTTTTATTACTGTGATGTTTGTTAGTAAATATTCGGAACGCACTCAGGTTGGTAACATTGTAAGAGTGACGTGACGGACAGGTGCAAGGAAGAGGAAATAAAAGGACTTTCTCTCTTTTTAGTTTTACTTGTCTTCACACCTTTTCTCTTTTCTGCTTTTGGAAATCCTTTAATCTCGCAAGGGGAGATGAACGAACTTGAATTTGCAGATGATACTATTGACTTAGAGTTTTTAGATATTATCGGGTTTTCAGGTGTCCTTGGTGTGGATACTACTTGATTTTCAGGTGTCTTCGATGATGATGATATAACTTGATTTAAACCACAATAAGCATTTCTGTCGATTCTGGTTGTGAATTTGATTTTTCAGTTTCATTTGGTCTATCAGTCACAGAACTTCCAATGAAGTTAGCTTCAGAAAGAATATCTCTATTAAGATGAAAAATTTCCGTTTTAATAAAACCTGACAGAATATTAGTAGGTCTTAATGCTTTCATTATGTACCCCTTCTACACATTGTGCTATCTGGTATATTGAAATACCAGGATAACTTAGCAACCATGAGCCTATACCAACATTGTAATATGCTTTAAAGGAAGTGCAAATTGAAACATCAAGGGGTTGCAGTTTGTTACTACAATGAGGATGCAGAGTCAGTATGATTACATCATTATCCTTTGCCAGTTAAACAACGTTATATGTTAAGTGACTCTCGTGATTGTCGTAGATCAGTATGCAAGGGTTTTCAATATTGAACTGTTGCTAAACTTGATGACGTGTTTCATAACGTCGACAAACAGCTCGCTATTCATCCATCCACTTGGATTTGCAAACCCAGTGTGTCAGGTGGAGCTTCTTGTGCCATATGCTCCTTATAATGTTTCCTTGGAAAAACCATGACAGAGGGCAGAAACGTACCATTTGCACATACAACGACACATGTGGTAATAAGAATACCCCTTTCCACGCCACGACTTTCTTAGGTTTCTGCACTGTTGTTGTACTAGTCTCATCAAGGTTATATATCCTGATATTAGACACAGCTGATTCATATCTAGAATAAACCGCATATAAATTGTTGAAGAACTTGTTGACATTGTGTGGAGTAAATTATGTTAATCTTGATAGACTGCAACCCTCTGGTTGACGTATACTGTGGTTACCACGCCTATTTAAAAATGAACAGAACTTTGGTGTCCAGTTATTTTATACTTGATCCAATTTACTAGAACTGGAACATTGTTTTTAATCGCCATATTAAGGCGATTAAGGTAACTTTCAAGTTACAATTGTAACTTTCTTGCTTGAATGGTTGTTAATCCATAGCTCATTTTGCTACAAGTGTTGATGTAATCACACAAAGAAATTGTGTGTTCCTCTGAAAACACACGCCGTACAGCATAATTGGGTTTCATTCGATCATATTCAGATAAGTACGTTTTTTTTTGCGACATATCTTTGTAATGTCTGAAATTTGACTCCGTGTTCAACGGCAGCAATTGTCAGTGATTTTCCGTCCAAAACATCTTGTACGGCACTTGCCATATCATCGGAGCTGAATGTCGCTCGACTCCTTGGTTTTTCTTCGCGCACCATATCTCTAACAAACATAATAAACTTTTATTCTACTTATAAAACATATTATTATAGCATACACACTTGGTACAAACTTTAGCAGTACACGTCTCATTGTATACTATCACCCAGTGTCTCATTGCGTACCAAGTAGCATTGTTGTAAACAAATGTAAATAATCATACTTAAGTTTTAGTTTTCAGACACGACAATTTTAAGTTAGACTAACTTAACTGTGGTATTTTATGCATGTACTTGTAAATTGACACAAATCAACAATTAGTTTGGATAATAAGTTAACAAAACTACATAAAAAGTAAATTCTTATTTTGACTTTGACTGGAGCTGTAAAATGATATTTCGGTGATAATGTTGGTTGCAAAATTGAATCTTGGCGGTAAATTTGAAAAATTATTAGATTGTCTTATTGGGTACCTGTCTCATTGTTTACACTCTCACCCTACATCTAATGACATTTGGGTTGTGATTGGGATTGGTTGTTTGTGCAAAGCCAAACTCCCTAAACCTGGAGGGCTGGAGAAATCTTTACTCGGAATTACTTATATTAATTATAAATAATTATTAATTGTTTTAATAGACATACCAAAAAAACCACATTGATTTTGTTCTATTTTATTTTAGAATATAAAAAAAACTAATACATTTATTTCTTTGCGTAAATTTTTACGTAATAATCCAAACTATGTCCTCTACCAGACTCTACTTTAGCGGTCACATAAGAATGACCAACGCCTCCTTCCTGTACAGTAGCTGTAGCACCTTTTGATTCATCTTGATCACTGGTGATCTGTAGGCAGTAAATGGTTATGTCTCCATGCCATTCGACCTGAAATAGAAATATTTTACCAGAGTTAGACCTTATTTTCATAAAAACAGTTTAATTGTATGTATAGACCAAATACTATGACTTACAATCAATATTTAAACCTATATGAAAGATATAAAATGCAAATTTATTATACTTTTAAATATATTTACCGTCTCATCTCTTTTAATGAAAGGAATTGAAGTTTTTTTGATATGATCACGGTATACTAGGTCATCCTCAGATGGGTTGTCACATTTTCCATCTATAATCTCATGCTGTGAGCCAAAGGCAAAGTGTGCAGCGCACAAACACATCAAAACTACCAAAATACTGGAATTCATTATGTCGATGAATAGTCTACAACTATTTTGTTATTACTCTGATTTTCTTGATCAAAGTTATAGTACTTACTTCAATGTTTAATACTACTATTTATATGGATATTGCTTGTTTATGTATGAGATAAGAAACATCTCAAAGATAGTATAATAAGTTTTCTCAAAATATACGTACGACATACTTATATTGAAATGTTTTCAATGAATATTGATTATTGCTGTCACAACAGGGAAAATTTTTGTTTGAGAAATCAGCTGTTAGAGAATACACTTGAATTGATAAGTGTTTTGTATCGGAACTTAAGGATTCCATAAAGTAATTATTGATTCCTGATTTATATCTGTCATCATTATTGCTATTATTGATTTAGTCCCTGTATATGTAATATAACCATTTCATATTTATCCTTTTGTTGTTTAAAAGTATTGTCAGGGATTTGTTCCTAAGAAGGGTGAAATTGAAAAATGATTTCTCTCAGTAGAGTTCGATATTTGTCTATTTTGGGAATTATCTCAGGAATCGCTGTCTGTTTGTTTGAAGTTAAAAGTTGAAAAGTAAATAATTTTTGGCTAAAAATCTGGCAGATACAGGTGTTCCTCAAATAAAGGATTAACTCCCACTAGAAAAGCTTGCTTATTGGGCCGTACTAAATATATATATATATATATATATATATATATATATATATATATATATATATATATATATATATATATATATATATATATATATATATATATATATATATATATATATATATATATATACGAAAGCACAAGTTTATTAGGGCTGCAGTCAGAAGGTTGGCCGAGATGTTAGAGAAACACTCTTTTGACCTTTTGTCGAGCTTTCGGAATGGTTTTATTCCTTTTTCAAGACACTGTAATGTATATAAAAAAAATTGTAAATATTTACAAAATATCACAATTCGTCAGTGCAACTTACTAGTCGTTGAGATTATTTAAAATAAACTTTGACAGTCAACATTAAAAAAACAAATTTAAAATATAATATTGGACAATATATTCTAAAAATTTTGGTCAGGATAGTAAAACTTAGTTTATTTCATGACATATTTTTTTTCATAAGTTTTACTATCCTGACCAAAATTTTTAGAATGTATTGTCCAATATTATATTTTAAATTTGTGTTTTTAATGTTGAGTGTCAAAGTTTATTTTAAATAATCTCAACGACTAGTAAGTTGCACTGACGAATTGTGATTTTTTGTAAATATTTACACATTTTTTTATATACATTACAGTGCCTTGAAAAAGGAATAAAACCATTCTGAAGTTCGACAAAAAGTCAGAAGAGTGTTTCTCTAACATCTCGACCAACCGTCTGACTGCAGCCCTAATAAACTTGTGGTTTTGTTTATATCGACAGTCACTAATATCCTGTATTTCTTGTATATATATATATATATATATATATATATATATATATATTTATATATATATATATATATATATATATATATATATATATTTATATATATATATATATATATATATATATATATATATATATATATAATATATACATATTTTGAATTTATTTGACAAAATTTGATTTTTTGAGTAGATTTACCCTATCAGGTAGGTACTCTTTATATAGAAAGTCAAATTTCTTTTCCAGTTTTATCATCTTTAGTATCTTTGAATTCAACATCTTCCCTCTTACTTCCAATAGTTTTCCTGTTTTTCTTCTTTGTTTACCTAATACTATTTTATAGCCCTGATACAATGCATTCATAAAGTGTGGAAACGGTCTATTATCTCATGACTTAATTATTTTCAGAATTAAAGCTCTGAGAGGTCAATTTTTATTCTTATTTTTTAACCTTTTTGGAAAAATAATAACTTTAACTCCCACTACATTAGCAGATGTGACGTCATCGATAATTTTTTTAAATAGAAAGGGCATATTTTTATCTAAAAAATTAAAAGCCCATATTTTTCTGAATACAACCGTACTAAACTCATCACATTAAAAATTCAGTATACAGAGTGCAAAGGAAACCAGTGCTCGTATTTCTTAAAATTTAATTCAAAATTTATTTTATCAAAATTTATATTAAAGACAAACAAATAACATAATAATACTTACTTACTTTATCGTGTCCGGACATGTCATTCATAAAATTTCGGCCCAGTATCGGGCTACGTCGGTTCCATCTTTGTTGGCGAGCCACAAATCTTCGAGGGTATATCGATGAGGACAGTTTCTGCATGTAAGAAGATGTTCCATATTCTGTGTTTCTCCACAGTCACAGTTCACATCATCTTGGTCGATTTTTCCCCATTTTGCCATGTTTGATTTTACTGGAGCGACCCCCGTTCTTATCCGATTCAAAGTTTTCCACGTTTTAAAGTCTAGGGACTGGCCGGTCCATTGAACCTAGGGAAGAGGAAAATACTTAGGCGGTTCATCCTGCACTGTTCCAAGGAAGCTTTTCCTAGATTTTAGTCGCTTTCGTGGTGTTCGAGCTTTGTATAGGGCATGCCGCTTTTCAGCGATCTGTTTAATTTTCTCTATGTGCTCTGCAACGCCTCTGCGTGTTGAGGGTTCTGCAAAACCCGCTGCTTTATATAGATTTGAGAGTGGCGTCGGTTTCATGCACCCCGTTACTATCCTGCATGTCTCATTTAGCGCAGTATCAACTTGTTTGGTGTGGGCAGATCTTCCCCAAACGGGGCACGCATATTCAGCAGTTGAGAAACACAGTGCCTGTGCCGTTGTTCTTAAAACGCCAGGACGTGCGCCCCATTTACTTCCCGTTAGCTTTCTGAGTATGCTGTTCCTAGTTATTACTTTCCCTTTCGTTTTTATGCAATGTTGTCTGTAGGTGAGGGACCGGTCCAGAGTTACTCCAAGATGTATAGGTTGGCTTGTGTGTTCTAATGTATTACCATTCCACACAATTTGGAGTTTTCGCTTGGCTTCCTTTGCGCGAAGGTGGAAAGCGCAGACTTGGGTTTTAGAGGGATTGGGTCTCAGGGAATTCTGCAGGTAGTACGCTGTCATTGTTTTTAATGCAGTTTCGAGTTTCTTCTCCACTTCTTCAAAACTATTTCCTTGAGCACATATTGCAAGATCGTCAGCATAGAGGAAGTGCTTGGTTTCGGTCGGCGTAGGTTGGTCGTTTGTATATATATATTGAAGAGCATCGGTGCTAAAACACTTCCCTGTGGAAGGCCATTTTTTTGAACTCTCCACCTACTTACTTTACCCTCCAGCATAACGAAAAAACGTCTGTTTTACAGTAAGGAATATACGACCTTACCCAGATGGTGGTCATTTAGAGTGTCGTATAATTTGTGGAGCAATGTTTTGTGCCTTACTGTGTCATAGGCTGCTGTCAAATCTACGAAAGCAGCCCCTGTTATAAGTTTTTCTTCAAATCCCTCTTCAATGTGTTCTGTTAGTGCGAGGACTTGGCCGGTGCAAGATTTGCCGGGTCTGAATCCTCCTTATTGTGGGATGAGGTGCTTGTCGACATTTTTTTCTATTCTGGCGAGTATGAGTCTCTCGTATAGTTTAAAAAAGTGACACAACAGCGAGATAGGTCTGTAGCTACTGGGGTTTTCTGGGTCCTTTCCTGGTTTTAGCAAGGCTATTACTTTAGATTTCCTCCATGATTTTGGAATTTCGCAGGTTTTGCAGCACGTGTTATAAAATTGCAAGATCCAGTTTTTTGCTCCTTGGCCTAAATGTTTTATTTGTTCACTACATATATCATCCACACCTGCAGCTTTCCCGTTTTTTAACCTGTTCATACCGTCGTGGAGTTCTTTTAGTGTAAAAGGAGTACCTAGGTGGTTTGTCTCCGAGTCCAATCTTTTTCTAGTGTTTGGGCTCTTATATCGGTTCGTAGTTCTTCCATTCATAAGGAGTTGAGCAGCGACTTGGTTTGCTGTAACCTTGCAAGGTGGTTTATGTTCTTTTGGATCACCGCTAAGTTTTTTTACAAGGTTCCATGCTATTTTGCTACTATGTGTCATGTCCATTTTTTCCAGGGTCTCAATCCACTTTTCCTGTCTGGCTTGACTTAGCTGTTGGAGTAGTACTGCTCCGCAGTCAACCGTTTCTTGGCTAAAAGGGTCAGTGGAATAGAGGGTTTCGTATGTTCTCATTAGTTCTTTGGACTCGCTGGACATCCCGGGAACATATTGTTGTCTACATCCTCTGGGGATAGCTTTTCTAGACACATTTTTGAGTACCTCTACAAATTTTTCACAGTTCTTTACTTTTGGTTCAAGACTTAACAGCTCAGAATCTACCATGTCTGCATACTTTTGCCAGTTTGCCTTTTTGAAGTTAAATCTCCTTCTGAATGGAATAGTTTGTGGTCTGACAATTGGAAAGATATTTATACCAATAGGTCTATGCTGAGTTTTTGGTATGGGGCCATATACTACTTTGGTACATCGGTCTTCGAGGTTGTTACTTGAAAAACAGATATCCGGGTTATATCCTCTTTTCCAGACTTTACTCTGAAAAGATGGTGGAAGCTTAGGATCATGGATTAACGTGAGGCCACTCGTTTCGGCCCATGCTTCTACTGCGTCTCCATTTGCGTCCGAATTTGCATAGCCCCAGAGTAAACTGTGACTGTTAAAGTCTCCTAGTATAAGCTGATTGGGTTGTGATTGGAAGTTAGTTGGGGGTGAAAATATAAAAGGCTGGTTTGGTGGCTTGTATACCGACGTTATTGTGCATTTTCCTATCTCAGTGGTTATTATCTCTATACCGCGTACATTTGTTGTTCCCACAGATGAGACTATGGTTTGAGTTCTCACAAATACCGCGCTTCCATGCTTATTGTGTGGTATCTCCGCAATCAGTTTCATACCGGAGACTTTCGGTCTCGCTGCAGTTAGGTCTCTGTGTGTTTCCTGGATGCACAATACCTCACATTTCGTGTTCTTGCAGAATTCTGATAAGATGTCTTGTTTGGCTGTAGTGATGCCCTCGATATTTATGCTCGCTACTGTCAGTGTTGGTTCTGAGAAGAACCGTTGTGGCTTGATGTTTGCCATCTAATTTGGTATATAACATAATAATAACAAATGCTCGAATTGAGTTGTTTGGTTTAATTGACAGTATCCAAGACGTCCAATGAAATCTTGGGTTATGATTGACAACATCACTATTGTAATTTGTTGCATTTCAGTACGAATTCTCTGTTTGAGGTATACCAAATTGGTAGGTCGATTTACATATACCGTACTTTTCAAATAAACCCTAATAGAAAAGTCCATGGGATTCAAATCTGCCGACCTAGCAGGCCATTTAATGTGGTCGCGTCGTCTAATCCAGTGATTGGGAAAAGGAAAAAAAAATTATATTTCTAAACTAACTACCACTACAGCTACTACACTACACTATAACTACACTAATGTAGACTTGCTCCATCCTGAGAAAACTAAACGGTCGGATCTATTTGAACAAGATTATTGATATCCGGAAATGTTGCAGTTAAAAATGGAACTACGTAGATTTGCAACATTTCTAAATACCTTTCACCCGTCCAAGTACCGTCAAAAAAATACGTTCCTACAATGTTATTCCTAACAATCCCAGCCCATACATTTACTTTTTGGGGATTTTGGGTATAAACTTCCATTGTCCAATTGGGATTTTCTGTTGCCCAATAACGACAATTTTGCCTATTAACAGTACAATTTAAACAAAAAGTGGTCTCGTCGGAAAACAAGATATTATATTCAAATCAATTATTTCGATAACACAATTCTTGCATATTTTCGCAAAACTCAATGCGTCTATCAAAGTCGTCTTCATTCAGTTAATGTATAAGTTTAATTTTATATGGATGTAATTTGCCCTTTTTTAGAATTTTATGAGCAGTACCACGACAGATCTCATTATTAGTTGATAAAGTTGTAATTGAAGAATGAGGAATTTCTTCAATTTTAAGTAATATATTTAATTGATTGTCGTCGGAAATAGTGGGTCTGTCACTCTTGAGCTTATCTCTAACATCACCAATATCATTAAATTTATTTATTTACTCGATCAAGATATTTTTCATTAAAGATATCGCATACTTCCATACTTCTTTTACGATCGCCGTAACCTAAGATCATCAAAACTTCTATTCGCTGTTTTTCTGACAGCACCAACCATCGTAATTTCAAATAATTTCTGTTAGGGTAATATTTATGAAAAATATACTAGTGCAGACTTCTAAATTGATATGACACAACAAATCAATTTAATATTGACATATACAATGGTAACTACGAACTTACTGTGTGGTTGCTAAGTAATTTGACATGTCTTCACAGCCTACTTGATTTTTGGCAATATACTGAGTACAGTCGTTGCCACTTCTTTATTTTATTAAATTGTTGATCTACAGCCCATCACAAAGCCCATTATCATTTGAATGGAATTGGTTATCTTTAATAGATCAACAATCTACCTTCTGTATCGTACAATAATAGGCCACTCCTTTCGAGCATTTGTTGTAATTATATTATTTGTTTTTTTTTTAATATGAATTATTTAATAATTTTCTTTGTAAAATAAATTTTGAATTAAATTTTAAGAAATACGAGCACTGGTTTCCTTTGCACTCTGTATACTGAAGTTTTAATGTGATGAGTTTGGTACGGTTGTACTCAGAAAAATATGGGCTTTTAATTTTTTAGATAAAAATATGCCCTTTCTATTTAAAAAAAATTATCGGTGACGTCACAAAAAAAACAAAAATAAAAATCGACCTGTCAGAACTTTAACTCCGAAAATAATTAAGTCATGAGATAATAGACCGTTTCCACACTTTATGAACGCACTGTATATAAAATTAGGCCAAGACAACAATAAAAATAGGACGACGTCAAGCGCATTTGGTACATCGCAAATCAGGTTCTCCATTGAGCTTGCGGCTGGACATAAAGAAAAAACCAGTTCAGACATGGGGAAGATGGGATAGTCATTGAACAAATCAAAGAAGGAGGAGGAACGTTAGTAAATGTGTTGAAAAAGATGTCCAATACTTGTTTGACTAGAGGATAACCCCCTCCCAGTGGTATAATGCATTAATAACCATAATTCACAAAAAAGGTGACATTTCAGACCTAAAGAACTGCAGACCTATTAGTTTGCTCTCCCATACATACAAACTATTCATGAAGATAATAACAAAATGGCTTGTGATCAAACTGGATAATTACCAACCTTGTGAACAGGCTGGGTTCCGCTCCAGATACGGAACAAATGATCATCTACAAGTTATAAAAACGCTAATAGAAAAGTATACAGAGTATAACAAGCCTATCTTTCTTATATTCGTAGATTATGAAAAGGCGTTTGATACTATAGATCATCATAAAATGCTTCGAGCATTGGCTGACTGCCGCATTGACTAACGATATATCGCCTTACGATTAAACTGGTATTAAAAGTATTTACGAAACTGGTACAGCTTGTGTCCGCCTTCATTAAGATACCAAGAAGTTTCGAATAGAACGGGGAATTAGACAGGGTGATACTATCTCCCCTAAACTGTTTACAGCTGTTCTTGAATATATGTTCAAGCAAATGAAACGAGAGGATAACATGGGAATTAATATAAATGGGGAAGATCTGAACCAACTAAGATTTGCCGATGACATCGTTTTAATATCTGATAGAGTTGATAAAGCTACAAAAATGCTGCACACGCTCTATAAAGTGTTAAAAACAATTGGTCTTAAAATTAACACCACAAAGACAAAACTCATGACCAACCTTGTAGTCAGCGGTAAAATTCTGATTGAGAGCCATAGCATCGACCAAGTAATAGCTTACAAATATCTAGGGCATGAGATTCGCTTAGGCCGAGATAATCAGACAACTGAAATACAAAGAAGGTCTCACATAGGCTGCCTTTGGTACATTGAATAACATTTTCAAGTCTATTATCCCAGTTTGTTTAAAAAGAAAGGTTTTTAACCAGTGCGTTTTACCGGTTCTTACATATGGTGCAGAAACACTGACTCTGACAAAAAGAACAATAGATAAAATAAGAGTTACGCAACGCGCTATGGAAAGATCAATATTAGGTATTACCATCAGAGATAAAGTACCAATCCTAGAAATAAGAAGAACAACAAGAGTCACAGATGCAGTTGAAAAAATAGCCATGGCTAAATGGACTTGGGCCGGACATGTTGCCAGATTAACGGATGATAGATGGAGCAGAAAGATTCTGGAATGGCGACCAAGGCAAGAGGCATATCGAAGCAGAGGACGACCACCGACTAGATGGACGGATGATATCAAGCACATCACCACAAACTGGATGCAAGAAGCTCAAGATAGAAATAGATGGAAAATTTTACGGGAGGCCTACGTTCAGTAGTGGACAAATATAGGCTAATTGACGATGATGGCCTTAGAAGGAGCAAACTCCCTGCAAGACTGCAAGAACGTTAAAGAACTTTGAGTTTTAACAGATTATTTCTTTGCAAAAACTCATTGACACAACTGTTTTTTTTTTTAACAAAGTGTGCCAAGAACACGCCAAAACGATGCATTTAAATATGCCAATATTTTTCAAAAGGGAGTTGGCCTCATTCATAATTTGAAATGTTGAGAGATCATGATTTTTAAGATCCTCTAGAGCCTGCACAACTTTACTGTAATATTTATACACAGCTTCAAAAGCATCCAATCTTGCAGACCATCTTTTCTTGCTTTTTTTTTTTAAATGTCACAGACACATATTTCGGAGAACTTTCCAGCGTGAAGTTGAAGCCATAAAGAAAGAACATAATACAAAACAACCTCACTAGTAACACTGGCCGCGTTAGCACTAACTAAATTGAGGGAGTGAGCAGCACAGAGACAAAATATGCTAACTGGTTCTCCTGAAGTAATCTGGACTGAATTTCTTTATACTTTGACCTCTACAATTATTCAAGTTAAGTTCATCTATTTCTAATTTTTTAGGATTTCTTGGCTGAGACTTTTACCTGTATTGTCACTAACTAAGAAAAATCAATAAAACTTTCCTCTACCTCCAACGTATTTGAGTCATTTGCTCACTGTTATTGTTATCCGGAGTGCTGTCAAATAGTAAGGAAACACATTTCACATTAAAAATGTCGTATAGTATCCTTATGTCATTGGCAATAATTTCAAAGAACTCACCTTGTATTTTACGTGAGAAATACGTGATTTGCTCTTTCTTATGCCGCTCAATGTGTTGAAAAGAGTGACATTGTAATGCATTATAAGTTCTAATGTGTTTAAGAACTTTCCACTGGATGGGTTGCTGAAATTACAGTCTTCTTTAGCTTCTTAGAATGCACTTTCTTGCTTGATAGGAATATAATAGCATCAATAATGCGAGCAATGTCACCTTTCAGTGAGTAGTGAAGCTCTTCTGGATGGATCTGGTTTTGGAGTTCTGCATCAATATCTCCCAATCTCGCTTTCCTAAATAAGATTCTAAAGTTTTCCACGAACATAAGTTTATGGTTGGATAAATTCTCATATTCAGTCAATTTTTTTTCTTTAGATAATAATTTGGTATATAGTGACAGTTATTTTGAAAAATTTAAATAACTTAAGTATTATTAAATTATTTTTATAAAATTTTCGAATTTGTCAAAATTTCCTTATCATTACGTTGGCCAGGTTTTCTTGCAGTCAATAATATCCTATTCTCTCCTCCTCACGTATTACTACGTGCAGAGGAGGGATATTGTTACGATAAATATTATGTCGCATAAAACTGTAAATATATTATTTCTAATTCTTTTCTATTCTAGTATTTTCTCCGAGCCGCTATAAAAACCAGTCTGGGTTCCCGTTCATTCGAGACAATTCAGGTCAACACCGCTGCGAGCCACGATGAGACCGGTCTTCCCCCATGGTTTTCGAGCCAATGCATGTCTGCTTCTAGTGAATTCCAAAACTAACGGCATTTTATATTTAAAGAGGGAACTTTGCTGAGAACAATCAGTCGAAAATAAATTGTTGTATCGAATAAGTTATATAATAAATTAATATAAATTATTGTGTTTTTTTTGTGAATTAGAATTAGAAGTGTAGAAGACTGTAATAAATTAGAATAAATGGAAATAAAGATTAAATAAACTAAGTGTTAGAACATTTTTACTGATAAATAAAGTTAATAAATTAGACTAATAAACTCAGTTAAATATCCAGTAGCGCCTTTATAGCTGCTGTTGATGTACCCCTTAAAGCCCCTGTAAGTCCAAGGCAAACAAGGTTTTCATTTTTAATTTTTTCTACTCCGATTCTTCGTAAACTTTGGATGAATCTTTTAAGTGCATGTTTTGTTCGTTTTTTATAATGCAATGCATATATAAAGAGATTTATGATCTTGAACTTTCACACGACTAATATTTACCTATCTTAGAAATCCACAAGTGATATACAAATAATAAGAATGATTGTAAAAGTGTTTGTCATTGCCCTTTGGAATATCACACATTTATCAAGCAAAGGCTGTTTGAATGTTATATTACATAATATTAATTACAATTTTAATATATTTCGGGTTTAAAAATATTACGTAGCTTATGATACTATAAATAAGTCAGGTAAAGATAAATTTTAGAAAAGTTTCAAGTGCTCTGTTTATCTAAAGAAGGCTAATTTGAGAAATCAACAAGATCTGGGCTTATATTTTAAAAATATTAATACCTTTTCTACTGAAGTTTTTATTTTTCCGTAAACATCTAGAATAAAATATGTTCACCATGTGGCAGCCTTGGATCAAAAGATAAATCAGCTTTATTGATCTTAGATTATTTAGTTGATAATTATATAACTCAATACCGCTTTAATAAATATCTAATTGTGCATAGGTAACAACGAAAGATAAACTTCTAGAAAACTACATTTTCTAATACAACCATACAATACATTTCTAATACATAATATTAGTGAAGAAAAGCAAATGGATGTGCAAGATAGCTGGTACTTAATAGAAAAATCATATATCACAAATCACAAATATATATTTTGATCACAAAGATATCGAGAACGGCACTCCCTGGACGAACAACCTATAAATAAAATTGATTATATATACCTACTAGTAAAAGCGAATTACATGGAATTTATGAAAGATGGCCGCATTTACAAGATATCAGACATAAATTTGACAATTTTCTGATAGAATCCAATCAACAGAAAAAATAAGAAATCAAATAGAAAAAATAAGAAATCAAATAGAAAAAATAAGAAAGAAATCTCTGTTTAAATTGAGAAATATGTTAAGTGCTTAAAAGTTTGGGATGGTACTGTCTTACAAGTTATACTGGAAAACAAAAATTAACTTATTTATATTTCAAATAAATAAATAAATGTATCTGTTGCTCTTCATCCCATGAAGTGTGGTGAATGGCAACACTTGTAAGTATGTATATTAGCATTTCCCTTGGCATACACATGTACGTTTATTGGTGTCTTTGAAAATACTAAAGTTTTAGTTTTGGAAACGTTTAGATGTAAACCGAACATTTCGCTGTGGTGAACTACCGCATTTATTATATTTTGTAGTTCTTGTGCGTTGCTTGCTTTTAAGACGGTATCATCAGCATATCTGATGTTGTCTATACTGATACCGTTAATCTTAATTCCGCCTTGGACCTCGTCTATTGCTTCTCTGAATATAGACTCCGAATACAAATTAAACAGTAGCGGTGATAAGGCGCAACCCTGTCTCACTCCTCGTCGGATTTGTATATCTTCGGATGTTGTGTGCTCTATTTTAATTGTTGCCGTTTGGTGCCAGTATAGTTCTGAGATAATTCGCAAGCCTTGTTTGTCAACTCCAGTTGTTCTCAGAATTTCGATCATCTTTTGATGGTTAACGCAGTCAAATGCTTTTCGATAGTCAATAAAACATGCATATACATCTACATTCATGTCTCTGCATCGTTGCGTAAACACATTTAAAGCAAAAAGAGCTTATCGTGTTCCCAATCCGTTTCGAAATCCGAATTGATAATTATGAAAAAAGTTTTAAGGACATGAGACATCAAGCTTAATATTCGATAATCATCGCATTGTGAGGAATTCGATTTTTTTGGTAATGCTACGAATGTTGGTTTTAGCCAGTCTGTTGGTATTTTACCTGTGTCATATATCTTATAGAATAGTGCTGTTATTAAGTCTTTACTTTGGTTATCTGCAATTAGTTTTAGTATTTCAACATTGATATTGTCTGGATCGGTGGCTTTTCCATCTTTCTGAGATTTTACTGCGTGGATCACTTCTTGTTTGGTTATTTCTGGGCCTTTTTCATTTATTCTATTATCTGTGGATGGTGGAGAATAAGGTCTATCGTCGTCAAAAAGAGTTTGTATGTATTCTTTCCATCTCTCTAGTTTGTCTTTTGTACCCATAATTATTTCGTTATTCTCATTTTTTAATATTGTTGCTTGTCTCTTTTTGTTCTACCTGTCATTTTTTTTTACTTTTTTATGAATATTAAAGGTGTCGTATTTTTCCTGAAGTTGTTCGATCTCTAGGCATTTTGTTGACATCCAGTTTTATTTCGCCTCCCTGCACTTTTTTCTCATGATTTTGTTGATTCGCTTGTATTGTATTGGGCTTGTTTTATGTTTTCGTCTTACGTCCATGAGGTCCATGATCTCTTGCGTTATCCATTCTTGTTTTTTGTTCTGTTTTATGAATCCGATGTCTTCTTGTATCTTTGTTATTTTTGTTTTTAGAGCAGTCCATGTTACTTCAATGTCTGTCTGTACCAATTTTTCGATCGTTTTTATTTCTTCCTCAAGCTTGATACTTATTTCTTTTTTCTGTTCAGGGTTCTTCAGTTGTGAGATGTAAGATTGACTGTTTTAACTAACAAAGGGTAAATAACACCACATTACATCTGTTCAGATAATGTATTTGACATATTAAAAAAATTAATAACTCATTGAAACAAAGTAAAATTTGTGGATAGAGTTATAAATGACATTTTTAAACTAATATTTAACCTTAATTCTATATAATTATCAACTTTTGGCAACCTTAAACAGAATTAATCAACTTAATGTAGTGTTAAGCCTTTAAAAATGATCGTTAAAAGTAATTAGTCCTTAGAATCTTGCAGATGTGCACAATTTTGGTTCTCCAAGCTTGCAAAATACATCATCGGGTGCTTTAAAGAGTGCTTCATTCACTTGCGAAAATCTTAAGCGGTGGGAGGATTTTTTGTAAAACTTTTCAGTAGTATATCGTTCCTCATCAAATTCAACAACCTTGACAATATATACTCGAAGTGAATTTTTGGTCTTTCAAATAACTTGACAATGACAAATACCCCAAGTGAAAACTTTGACAAATTATTTTCCTTCAAACCTTTGATGTCAAATAAATCCTCTTCAGAAAAACTCTCTCTCGATTCTGCATCACTGTCTTGGCGTAAATAATCAGACTCTTGAGAAGTTGATTCATCACGATCTCTAATAGGTTTTGCCATTTGAACGTGCTGCTCTTTGGGCTTTTGTTCTCTTTGCTAGGTATTGCTCTACATTCATCTTTGTCATTAGAAATCTTTGCTTGAAAATCTACAAACTTGACACTTTTGCTAGGAAGGACCAACACTTTAGTTCTTTTTTGCCTTGTCTTTGGATTGTCATATTGTCTTATAGCTTCTTCCATATTCTATTTGAAACTGGTATCTAAGGCTTCAGTGGCAGTTTCACTGTTAACTCTAGAACCTTTGGAGGAAGGCAACATGCCCAGAACTGTATTCATATCCAGAGGAATATTAATTTAGAAACAACATTAATTTCTTTTAATGATACATATAGCTCTTTAAGAACAGTTGAAAATTGATCTTTTGTCAAAGAGGCTTCCCTTCTTCCTTGGCCTTGTCTCTATTTTAGAAGGATGGTCCTCCCCTCTTTAAAAAGAGTTAAAAATGGATTTTTTCACGAAGGGGCTTCCCTTCCTCCTGGGCCTTGTTTCCATTTTAGAAGGATGGTCCTCCCAGTCTGTTTATGTAAGTAAAAAAAGCCAAGTCAGCAGGTTGTGTAATATTCTTGGAAAAAATACAAATTTGATGTTAAGTTCTTGGCAAATTGTAATTACTTTTACAGATATATGTGAGACTAAGTTGTCCCTAACAAGATCTTTACTCCATCGAGTTTTATTAAATTAGGTATTGCTATGGTCTTGACCCAATCTTGAAAACAATAAGAATCAAATCGTTCTGACTTTCTTCGGTTGTATCTGTAGTTTTGTGTCCTTCCAACTCTTCAGCTCTCATAGATATACTGTGCTTTATATAACATATATCAAAGGAGGATGGTTCCATCGCCGGTGGCAGCAAACCAAGCATAACCGATTCGAAAACCCTTGTGGAGTTCATTATCCTTTCGGATTACCACTTTTCGTCCTGGGTCATCGCATAAATTGGTGTCATCATAATGTCGTGCTAGAAAGCTATGAACAAAATCAGCTCAGGCATATGATTCTTAAGTTTTGAGATAGTTTTGCCCTGTATATAAATCAAATCTTTTATTAGCATTCGTAATGTAATTAAGTCAATTGAGTCTCCTTAATAACTCCAAATTTGAAGTCTACTGACTAAGAGGTTTCAGACAAGTTTTTTTCTTGATAAAATCTCTTTTCATATGTCTGTGTAGTAACAGTATGCTCTATTTAATATTTTTCAACTTTTCTAAAACTACCACTATTCTGTACTTGATTAATTGCAGTTGTAATGACTTTTAGTTCATAATATTCGCACTTTTTAATACTTACATACTTTTGAGGCATTTTGTTTAGTTATCTTCGCTACAAATTATTCCTGAAACCGAAAAATTTTTTTATAGTAATTAAATATGTATATTTGCATAATTTATAATTTAATTTAAAATGGACAGCCGATTTATATGTTAAAAGACAAAAAACACGATCACATGTGAGTTGTGTGTAATGAGGGGTAAAAAGCAACAGAAAAAATTGTTGCTATTCATGTCAGGTTTTGTAAAAACTTGACATACCTAAAAAATACTTTAACATAAGTTATTATTTATTGTGCGCAAAAAACAATTAAGTTTTGTTTATAGGATACTCGTAGCAATCTTTAATATCAATGTTATACTTTCAGGCAAAATTTTTGTTGGATGAAAATGTGTAGATTTGTTTCCAACTGAAAGTCAGTCAAGGATATAACTCAAACAGAGATGCCAACATAACAAAACATAATTTCCCATATAAAAAAGGCACTTACCTTTATTTCGTAGGAAATATTCCTATTTAGAGATTTGACGTCAACAGAAGCCCGCATTATTTGCCCGCATTATTTATTTGTATGGGTAATATGGGCACACTGGCTAGGAAAATATAGCTAGGAATTATGGTCAAAAATAAAATAATAACACTTTTTTAAACAAATTGTAAAATTAATTTTAATTGTCCCTAAGAGGTTTTTTGGGTTAATCCATTTAGGCCCACTAGTAGAAAACATAATAAATCCAATGATTTTAATTAAATATACAGTAGACTCGCGTATATTAACCTGAATACAGGGTACATAGTTTTACTGGATCATCTTTATGCTTTAAAAAAGTGTTTGATAGATTTCTGCATCAACTTCTGGCCTCGTTTTGACACTGCGATGTTGCGCCAACGCTAAAGATTTGGGTTAACTCTTCCTGTTGCTCAATGTAGGCGAGGGCAGTTCCAATCGCCTTCAATCCTTCGGAGTGAGATATTCTCTCGATTATCTCATCCGTGTCATCCTCAGTGACATTGTGTGGTTGATAACCATGTCGGCGATTGCATCACCAGTCAGTTCCATTTGCTGATCTTGCATAATCCACTCGTTGATGTCTTTATCATGTATCGTCAGTTCCGTTGGTAACTGATTAGCGAGGTCTACTATTTCAGCAATACAGTTATTGTTATCTTTTCTTTCATTTTTCGCTTCAATTGGAAAAGGCATAGCTTTCGCCATGCCGGGACTCGGATAATCGCGAGTCTACTGTATTATATTTAATTAAACACAAATAAAGATCATTCAAAAGCTACATGAAGAAAAATAAATTACCACGTCCATTTTTTTTAACTTTGCGTTAACGCAATTTGGAACTATACGTATAACAGAAACATATTTTATTTTCATTTGTGGTACTCTTTGAAACAATGTGGACGCAATGGTATATTCCATTATTTACACATAAAAAATTTGTTTTTTTTTTATAGCCTACAACGACTTCTCCAGTTTTCAGTATTGCGTTCAATCATGTGGCCCACATTATCCAAACGCGAGGTAGATGGTAAGGATGTACTAGAACCACGACCTCTAATAGATTTTGTGCTACTTTTGTTAAAATTACCAAGGCTTTGCACAAGTTCTGACCTAAAATCGTAAATGCAAAATTGGATTCTGGATTTAATATAATTAAAAAATGGCAAATTTGGTCCAGTATAACCCGAGATATCTCATTTTTTTCCGAGCGCCCTATTTGAAACTGCGTTGGATTTTTTGAAGAGCGCTGCTGGCATTTCGGTCGGTTAACCTCACTCTTTTTACTCTAGTCGGAACGCAAAGTACTTTTTGTTTACAACACTCCGGTTTAAACAATTTTTAATAATTTTTTTTGCTAAAAACTTTGACTTTTCATATAAAAGATTGGTTAATTTCAGACCTTAATGTTGTTAATTAACGTAACAGTGATTTAAAAAACGGGCTATCTTCGCTCCTAAGAGTCCTAAAACATTTTTTAGATATACACTTCTCCAAGAAATTAACGCACCACTTTGAAATATTAAAATATTTTATTTAGCGTTAACAAAAATTTCCATTGTAATGTTATATTTTGCAAGCCCCATGTATATGCCATTCGTACACTCTATATTTATTTACTGTGTTTTATCGCTATAGTTTTTTTTTATAACAAAACAAAAAGAAGCAAAAAATGTACTAATTCCATAAATATACTAATTTCCAAGTGTTCACAAATTTCATTCGGCTACTGGTTAATTGTTGATTGTTGTTAATTGTGTTTATTATGGAGCGTCAATCACGTAATTTAACCCGAGATGAATGTGCCCAAGTAGTGATACTGTCGGAAGAAGGTTGAAGTTGCTGAAGAATTGGTCGTCGGTTTAATGTGTCCCACACATCCGTCTCACTGGTGTTAGAAAGATTCCTCGAAACAGGGGATCATACTCGCAGACTAGGGCAAGGACGAAACCGGGTAACTACCCCTATTCAAGATCGATTTTTAAGAATTTCTGCTCTTTGACAACGTTTTGTAACACATCGAAGTCTACAAATTCAAGTTCGAGACGTGCATACTATACAAATTAGTACTGAAACTTTTCTCCAGCGACTTAGGCAATACAACTTAATACCTAGGATTGCCGCCCAAGGTCCTCTATTAACTGCAGAGTATCGAAGGGGGAAACTACATTTTGCCAGAGAACACGTTAGTTGGTTAGAGGGTGACTGGGAACAAGTGCTATTTACTGATGAATCCCGATTTTGTTTGTACAATAACGACATACGTGTTCGTGTGTTGCGACGACCCAACAAACGATATGCTCAGTGTAACTTCTCACACACCACATTTTTTGGTGGAGTATCCGTTATGGTGTGGGGTCGTATTTCTTTGAACGCACGTACGGACCTAGTGGTCATACAAAATGGAACTGTTACAGCTAAATGGTACATATTGGAGATCCTGGAGCAACATGTAGTACCATTCGCTCCTTATATCGGTGAAAATTTCTTACTAATGCAAGATAATGCCAGACCTCACGCTGCACAGATCGTCAGAAATTATCTAGAAAAGGTATAAATTAACACTATGGAATGGCCAGCACATAGTCCGGATTTAAATCCGATTGATAATCTCTGGGATATCCTTGGTAGGCGATTAAGAGCGACACCGATCCAACCAAACAACTTACAGGAAGTGAGAGGGAGGCTGATCCAGATTTGGAGAGAACAAGACCAAAATGAAATACGGTAATTAATTTTAAGTATGGGCCAACGATGTGAGGCTGTTATACATAGTAGAGATGGAAACACTCGTTATTAAGACTTTTTTCGTATTTTAGTTTACTTTTCTTATCATTATTTTTTTAGAATTTTCCGTTTTATTTTTTTTTTCTCCTGTACTTCAACATTTTCTGATGATTAGACACATTGTTATAATTACTAATAAAATGTAGAATAAATATGGTGAAGTTTCATTTTTTATTCTTTGTCTGTTTACAAATAAAATTGATTTATTGAAGTGGTGCGTTAATTTCTTGGAGAAGTGTATAATAGATGTGTTTTTTAACCAGCTTTCCAAATATTTTTTAGCCATTTCATTTGAAGTAAATTCTACGGAGTTATTTTAAATGTTTATAAGCTTAAAAAATGCTATTTATTATTAAATGATTTTGTGTACATAAATGTAATTTTTTAAAACTTTTTTCCATAGGTTATTAGCATATGTCTTAAAGAAGAAAATAAGCCCTGAATTATTGAGATCTATTCAGTCAAATTATGTTGACGAGCCTTAGAAATTAGCTCATTTTGCAAAAAATCTTATAAACAAATTAAATTTCGCAAAAACTATTTAACCGATCTGGTCCATCTTTTGCACATAATTCAAAAACGATAAGACCGTTAAGTTCAGGTACATTAAAACAAATTTTAATAAGTAATAAAAAAGTTATTAATAGTATTCAAAAACAGCGACTTTGTTGTTTATTTTGCAATAACTTTTTTTGTTTATCATCCGATTTTCATTTAGCGTACCCATCTCATTTTGTGCATTTTTTTTGTTCTGAAAAAGTTGTCTGTCGACGTCAAATCTCTAAATAGACAAGTTTTTGAGTTATGAGCAAAATACTGAGTTTAACGTTTTGATTGTTTGTTTAGGAATAGTTCCATTAAAAAATTGATAAATCCCTAAATGATAGTCTTTTTGTAATATCTCATACTACACATTTTAACTGTCAACTGTTAAACTCAGCTATACAGTTGTGACGAAAAAAGGTTTATTTCTTTCTAACTTAATTGGTATTAAACTAGTTTTGTGGATATTTTACTTAATAGACACAATATAAAACTAATCAAGTATGAGCTAATTATAACGGTGTTATAAATAGATTTCGAACATTAAAATATTTCTTTTAGTTTTGTTAAGCAAATAAAGAGAAATCATTCAACTTTCGAAAATGAAACATATTGTTATTTGTACCGCAATTTTTGTACTTGGCTGCCAATATGTTAGTTCGGCGCCTAATATTGTGTATGGGCAATTAAATATTTTGCAAGGCAATTGTACTCGACCACCCTTAAACATGTTGGTGTACAGTAACCATATTCACAAAAGTAGAATTCCTTTCATGAAAAGGTCTGAGGAGGTAAGTGGATATATATAATAATAATATACCTATTTATTTATTTGCATAACTGACAAAATCATAGGTAACCAGTAAACTACAAAACATATTTAATACAAATTAAAAAAATAACCACAGAGTGAAGCACCAAGGTCTTTCTTTACAGTTTCTTTTAGTGTTTGGTATGCATTACAAGTATAAAATAGAAACGTAACATCTGTAAAACTTAATATTTGTCCTTGAGTATTTACTGAAAGTAAATCATTAAAATGAAGAAGAGCTCTGAAGCCTGGAGAACTATAAAAACGATGAGAACAACGACAAAAAACCAAGTCATAATAAATAGAATACCAGAGAACACATGGGTAGAGCATTTTGAGAACTTATTAACAGAGAGAAGAGAAAGGTTTAAACAGACAAATGAACAAGTGGAAGTAGAAGGAAGAATCGAAATATCAATAGAACAAGTGAATGAAGCAGTTAAGGGAATGAAATTAAAAAAATCTCCAGGCCCAGGCGGAATACATCCAGAGTTGATTAGGTATGGATCATCAAAACTGTTTGAGATGATCCGAAAATTATTCGAAAGATGCTTAAACGGAGAAGAAGTTCCAGAAGAATGGAGACAATCGTATATCTCTCCAATACACAAGAAAGGCACAAAGATGGATCCTAAAAACTATAGAGGGATCGCAGTGATTGCTACTATAGGCCGACTATACTCAAAAGTACTACGAAACCTGATAGAAAATGATATCAAAGACAAACAACCCGAAGAACAAGCGGGATTTAGGGCCGGACGCTCCACTATGGATAATATCTTCACATTAAAAATTGCAATGGAAAAACGAGTGCAGAGAAATAGAGAAACTCATATAGCTTTAATAGATTTGGAAAAAGCATATGACAGTGTACCGATCTCCCAACTATGGATAGAAATGGGTAACTTGAAAATAAACCCAATTCTTATTAACGCCACTCAAAAATATTACGAACAAAACTTTGCAAGAATTAAAATGGGACAAGAAATCACCTCTCCTTTTCAAACAACAAAAGGACTAAGACAAGGCTGCTGTCTGTCACCCACCTTATTTAAAATCTATTTGGACAGATCCTTAGTGAAATGGGTAAAAAAATGTAGAAACATGGGAATAACGGTGGAAGAAAACAAGCTATATACACTTTTCTTTGCGGATGACCAGGTAGTAATTGCCGAAGACAGCTACGATCTTAGCTATATGGTAAGAAAACTGCAAGAAGAATATGAGGTGGCAGGTCTAAACATGAATATGACAAAATGTGAATATCTCTCAGTGGGAACAGATGAAATATGTGACCTAGTCTTGGAAGACGACAAAATCAAAGGCGTGCAATCCTGCAAATATTTGGGGGTCATTTTCAACAAGAAGGGAAATAGCGCAGATGAAATCAGGGAAAGAATAAACAAGGGCAGAGCAGCGACCCGTGCCTTAAACTCTCTTCTCTGGCAAAAAACAATTCGACGAGAAACCAAAAAACACATTTACGGTAGTATAGTCCAAAGTATTACACTGTACGGTTCGGAAGTATGGGACGTCACCAAAGCTAATAGAAACAAACTTTTGACGACAGAAATGGATTATCTGAGACGAAGCTGCGGTAGATCGAAACTGGAGAGAGTTAGAAACGAACAAATAAGAAACGAAATGAAAATGGAGAGAAATATCAATGATGACATAGAAAGAAAACAATTAATCTGGTTCGGACATGTTAAAAGAATGCCAGAGTACAGATGGCCTAGGAGAGTACTGGAATGGATCCCTCCTGAAAGAAGAAAGAGAGGACGACCACGGAGAAGTTGGCGCAACGAGATTGATGAAGCAATGGCGGCAAGAGACTTAGAAGAGGCAACTGCATATGACAGAAAAAGATGGAAATTGGGGGCGGAGAAGCGGCGACAGCCGTAATAAATCCGTTATTATATATATATATAAATCATTAAAATGGTATATTAGCAGTAAGAAATATAGTAGAACGCACAGATTTGTAGGTTTTGATAGTTCTGCTTTAAGATATAGTGTGACGGCTGGTTGTTCTGGTGATTGTATATATTATATTTTTACTTAGGTACATACCATTAAAGCATTACATTAAGTATGTGCTAAAATTAATTTTGGCCATTTTTTATTTAAGTACAATTTACCTTACAGGACCTCTTACCACATGCTTACATTTATAACTGATGTAAAAAACTTTAGTAATTACTCTTATTATTGTTTGAATTATTGATACCAAAAGAACTTTATAAAAAACAGAGTTAAATCTAAAATTGACGTAAGTTACAGTTCAAATTTTTTTAAATTCAGTAAAAAATGCAAGCATGTCCCCGCTCCTTTTTTATTTATTTTAAAAATACAAAACGTAAAAATATATACCAACTTTTAAAAAAAAAAGAGTCTTTTCATTATTACACTTGTAATTTGTCGGAATATTAATTGAACAATACAACAATTAACCAAGAATTACTTAAAATGCTTGAACACTAAATTCATTTTTTCCTTCTTCCGTATTTCTGCGTCACTATCATTATTCAATTCATTAATACATTTATTTTCACCATTAATGTGCCAGTTTCCTATCTTCTCATTGCCTCATTTGATTCAACTGACAAGTCATTAAAATATAATTTTGGCATAATATTTGGAATTCCGTGGCTTTTATTCAAGGATTTTACATGATTCCAAAATTATTTTGAATCTGAGTGAATAGATTTTTCAGTGTTTGAGCCATAAGATCTGTAGCATTGATCTGTTAATGCTTTGCATTGTGTTCCAAGATCTGAAAATAAGGTATAATCAGCTGCTAACTGATTATGTTTGTATCTAGCATAATAAGAATTTTTTGAAATCACATGTTTTTTAATTCTGGAGAAAACCAACAAGGAAATTTTGAAGGTGTAGGTATATGTATTTTTTGAACGATAAAGTATTTCCATAGACACTACTACTACAAGTCAACTGAAGAAAAATAATTGTTAAGACCTACAAAATTTGCATTACGATAGTCAAAATATGTAGTACTATCATCTAATTGTTTAACATTATCATTACAACTCAGATCACATGTAATTGTCACACGATGAAAGTTATTGAGAAGCAAATGGTCAAATGCCACATAAACTGACAGTTTCCAATACTCCTTCAATACTGTGGAAAATGAGATCCAAAAATACTCCCTGTTGATTTAGGTTGCACAAGTTTAGGTGAGACAAGCATTCGAATAGTAGCTTATATACAAAGATATATATTATACAAATCATGAATGCAATGTTTTTTTATATATTATACAATATGTCTTCTGAATATATGATGAGGAAAGTACTAGACGAAGGGGATAGAGAAATCTTCCATAGAGCACAGGGTCTCATCCAAGTGGAGGGCGGGCATTTAGCAGCAAGCTAACACCTATTTAAAGTGTCAGTTCTTATCCAATGAGGAGGAGGACCTGTGGAGAAGAATTGATGATTTTTTTTTCTCATTTTCCTCATATTTTCAGAGTCTACTTCTTTGTTTAATAATACGATAAATAAATAATTCTTGTAAATTTACTTACTTAATGTATTCCAAGTAAAGATACATACATTTTATTTTAAGTGGTGATTTATTGTTTTCTTGATATCGGTCACTTAATTTTGTGTCATTTATTCCAAGAGTTTCCAATACTCAGTGATATAGATAAAAATATCAACGTCAATTTCTAATGAAGATGTACATTTGTTTTGATTGATCGATAAATAATTTATTGCAAGTTTTTTTCTTTTTTTAATCGTATTTTTAGATTATATTTTTTTATTTAATCGTAAAGAGTAACGTGAAATTATACTGTGCTAGCCAAAAGTATCCTCGCCTCTCGTATTTTTTGAAAGGTTATACTTATTATAGTGAAATTTGAAGGGAGGAAATATTCAGACGTAGTCTTCTCAACTAGTTATAACAGGTGACTTAATAGTAATAGATGAAGTTACAGAGCCACTGTTGCGGATAATTTTAAATGGGACCTTATAGCAAGTGATATCTCGTTTGAATGGTATTAAACATACCTATTGTACTAAAATTATAGTTTTGCATTTAATTAATAAAGATTCTAACGTCCGCCTCTGGTTATTCGTCAAAAAGTTGACGTTTTTCCATTCTCTAGTTGTTTTTACTTTATTAAGTTTTTGCAAAAATGTTTATACTTTGAATATTAAGTTTAATTATTGTTTAACGATACATTTAAATGTTTACATAGGCAGAATGGTACATACTGTAGCCGACAAAGTAGCAGCATTCTTAATAATTGGTGAATGTAGAAACAATTTCCATGCAGCGGAACGTTTTTTTAATGAGAAGTACCCCGATCGCCCTATATCGAGGACTTATTTGATGGAGTTTCTTCGGAAGTTTGAAGAAACAGATAGTGTTCAAGATACCAAACGATCTGGTCGACCAACAATTAAGTAGTGATGACAAAAAAACTTAGAGATAACTAGACATAATTGCAGGAATGGTAGTGATCCCTAGTTCTCCTACAGTTCAAGTTGCGTCTACTTGTGGAATCAGTCAAAAGACAGTATACCGAGGAGTGTTGGCTAAAAACAAATTTCATCCATACAAATTAAAAATTGTGCACCAACTTTCAGATGATGATCCCGACCGCAGACTAAAATTCTGTGAAAACATAACCAATAAAATTAACCCATAGCCAGATTACATAAAAACAATTTGTTTTAGTGACGAAAGTACTTTTTCCCTCAATGGAAATGTTAACACACACAAATTGGAATGACACAAATCCTCACGCCTTTCGTAAAAAATTTCTCAGTTTTCAGAAAAAATATATTTTTAGACAGCTATGCTGGGAAACACCAAAGTTGGGCCTGTTTTTCTCAATTCAACTTAACCGGTGAAGTGTATCTTTTGGCAACTTATAATAACGTTTCAACAAGATGGTGCTCCTTCACACTATTATGGTGCGGTAAGACGTTACCTAGATGAGTAATATCGTGATAGATAGATTGGACGACGAGGTTCGATAGAATGGCCAACTCGGTCACCGAATCTCACACCATTGGATTTTTTTGTGGGGGGTATTTAAAATCTAAAGCGTACGCTACCGCACCCAGCAGTATTGATATTTTGAAACAATGAATTGTTGAAGAATTTAGGACAATTTCTCCCGACACATTTGAATGGGTACAATAGTTTAGTAATAGAATGCATTACTACCGGGAAGTAGATGGAGCACATTTTGAACACTTTATATAAGAACTGGTTCGTAAATCTTTATTAATTAAATGCGAAACTACAATTTTAATATGTATTTAATTTCTTCTTCTTCTTCTTTTTCTTCTTCTTCTTATTCCTCTTTATAAGCAATTCTGCTTGTTCATTGGGGGATTAATACCTCTATGGAAGGTTGTCACTCCATATTTTGCGCGGTCGTCCGTTACTTCTTCTGCCGATTGGTTTCGTTACATTTTCTTCTAATGTGTTCACTTCTCTTTCGATCTCTCAGCGTATTTCCTGTTATTCTTCTCAGTACTCTCATCTCTGCAGTTTCCAGTAGCCTTTGCGTTGTGGCTGTGTCGGGTCTTGTTTCTGAGGCATATGTCATTATTTGTGTTACAGTGGCTTTATAAATTCTTGACTTCATCTCAGTGTCAATGTGTCTGTTTCGCCATATAGTATTATTAAGGCATCCTGCCGGTCTATTTGCTTTTTGTACTTGATCTCTCACTTCTTTGTCTAGGTCTCCATAGCTAGACAGTGTAATTCCCAGATATTTTATTTCCATTAATTTTTCAATACTGATGCCATCAATTTCTATTTTACATCTGGTTGGTTCTTTGCTGACTACTATTGTTTTAGTTTTCTGAGATGATATTGTCATATTAAATTCTTTTTCTCTTCTGTTAAATCTGTGGACCAGACTTTGCAGGTTATCTTTGTCTTGGGCTATCAATATTACGTCGTCTACATAACAGACTATTTTGATTTCTTTGTTTCTCATTCTGTATCCTCTTCCTTTGTTAACGGTTTTGATGATTTCATCCATAATCAAATTGAAGAGCATGGGGCTCAATGAATTCCCTTGTCTTATTCCGCTGCCCATTTGTATACGGTTTGTAAGTTGTCCATCTATTCTAACTTCCATTTTGTCGTTTTGGTAGATGTTATCGATAGTTTTTATAATATTTAGGGGAACTTCTCTATTATACAGAAGATGTATTACATCTTTGAGTCTTACTCTGTCAAACGCTTTCTTTAGGCCAACTAGACACAGAAATGCTGGTCTATTATACTCTAGTGATTTCTCAGAAATTTGCTTTATAACGAATATTTCATCTGTACACGATCTTCCACTACGAAAATTTATTTAATTTATTCATCAAAATCAGCTTAAACCCATTAGCTTAAACAAAATTTGTATGATTGAATAGGTATTTTCAATACCTTTCAAACGAGATATCACTTGCCATAAGCTCCCATTTAAAATTATCAGTCATAGGGGCTCTGTAACGTTATATATGACTATTATGCCACCTGTTATGACTAGTTGCGAAGCCTACTTCCGCTATTTACTCTCTCCAAATTTCACTAATATAATTTATTATAACCATTCAAAAGGAAGAGGGAACTTTTGACTAGCGCTGTATAATAAGGTAAACAAATAATTGTTATTAATTTATACCTAGTAAAGGTAAATAAACTTTACATAAAATAGTTTTCTATTATTTTATTGTTCTTTTTTAGCCATATCATTTGTATCTTCTTTTATTTTCTATTTAAACATACAAGAACTTCCCTTTTTCTTTTCACTAAACAATTTTGTTACTCATTTAGTTTAGTTTTAATCGCACCATATATCTCTAACACTCTCCTTTCCATTTTTTTATCTATGCCTTCTTTCCAACATATCCTAGGTCTCCCTCTTCATCTTTTTCCTCTTAGTGATCATTCCAAAATCTTTCACCGAAATATTTCATAAATTCATTCCATCGACGCAGAGACAACCTTCGAAAATTTTCGGAGCTCTCAATCATTTGACTGTCGCTCAACTAGCTGTTTCGAGATAGTTCATTCTCATTATACATATATGCCAGCTGGTGCGAGCTCTGAAATTATCATTGTTGATTCTACGCATCAGTGCGGATTCTTCTCAAGGTGATAATTATTAATTTAATGAGTAATTTTGACTGGTACAATTGGTTTATAAAACAAAAGTGATGATAAATCAAAATATTAAAATAGGCTTACATAGAAGTGAGATTGAAAATATCGAAGAGTAGGTATACATACATATGTCACACCATCAAACTGAGCAAACAGAATCAAACGGCAAATATCACTAGAAGAATTCAAATTACTTGGGTAGCAGTAGGAAGACTCATTGTAGTGTTAAAAAACAAGAAATACTAAAAGCACAATCTTAGTAGAGGAAAACCACAGAAACGGTGGCTAGAACACATCAAAGTAAAAGTGAGGAGAAACTAATATCAAATAGTATAAAACAGAGAAGAGTGAACTCATGGGGAGGCCTTTGTTTAGGACTGGATGTAAACAGACTGAAAAACAGAGGGTAGTATAGAGTCTTATGACATATTCAAGAGTCAAATTGAGCAGTATTGGATCCAACTCCAATTGGACCTTTTCTATTGTTGAGTTCATCGTTGACTTTACTAGTGAATATTTAAGTTTTTTAAGACGTTACATAACCAGCTTCTCATAATACACTGAACATATTGGAATTAATAAAATTGAAGCAAAAATCAGTGTTTGAATCAGTGCTGATATAGAGTTGTAGATATATTATTTGTGTTACACTTTTATATTAAATTTGCATTATTACCTATTTTTGTTTCTTCTTTATTTCGGTACGTTTTGATTTATAAATTATTGCCAACAACGTTGATTAAAATACTAATTAACTCATCAACTTAAAACCTTTTCAAATACATCCGTAAACTAATTTTTCGAAACCAATTTAGTTTACGGATTTATTATCAGATGTCGCTATTTGCGTCCATACAAAGCCATGTTAGAGTTGCTTCTCAAGACAGAAAAGATTTATTTTCACGTTCAGAGCGTCTGAGAATATCCGTTCTGATGATCCCTTTTAGGGTGAAATACGTATAAGCGGATATACAGACGGACTATACGTGAAATCAAATCTTAACTGTCTTTTCCTTTTCAAATACCTTCAAAATTAAAATTTTCTATAGGAGATTCACTTTTTAGCTCCACTGGCATGGCGATCAAAATATTTTCTGTATAATGGCCAACAGTACAAAACCTGCCTCCAAAGGGTCGACGGCTATAATCACCGACGGAGGGCTGAAACATTCTTTTATAACCATTAAGTTGGAATCTGGCGTCGGTCATGGGTTGGAGTATGATGTTAAAATTTATGGAAAGTAAGTATGTTATATATTCCAGCATTATTTACTTGAAGTAACTAGAGAACTTTCCTTATAGTACAATATAACAATATAGTGTGTAGATAATTTATTTACCCTACAACAAATAACTGAAAAGAAGATCAAAAGAAATCAAGACCAAGTTAAGTTAAAACAAAATTGCTTATTAATTTTTTTGATCATATTGCAATTGTAATAAAACACTCTTAGATGAGGGGCACGTATCCCTTAAATGAGGCTATACCGACCACGAACATCAACTTTTAGCTGAATGGCCAATTTTAGCCGCTGAATCCGGATATGAATTTTGTTTTTATATAGAATAGTTGGAACATGGTCAAAAATGAAATTTTAGACATAAATGCGAAAAATAAATTTATAAATGTTTCGAATTTAGCTTGCTGTAGTTTTGGTCTTTATGAATATTTCCTTTTGAAAATTTTACTGCATGATCCTTAAGTAAGTATTCCAATGACTGCCTCGATGTTGATATTGTTGTGTGACTGTAATTACGGTCCTGTACTATCTCGAAAATTCTACTTGGCGTCCTATTAATGCCTTACTAGCGATATTTTTCTGGAATTTCGGTTGCACTGACTCGAATTTCAGTGTAATAGACACGCAAAATCTAGAAATTACGATCTATTATTTAAGGCGGTGATTCAACATAAAGAATGACCGAAATTGGTAATTCACCTATCATGGTCGCTTTTTCGATTTCTAATGGCGGCACCATACTTCACTATGTGTTATTTGTTATGCAGCATCATTGTATTCGCCCAAATATTTGTTATTTGTAAGCGAATAACAAATATGCTACTCCACACTTATGCCGGCGGGATAAGCATGCCAAATATTTGCGTCATGCGTGTTTGGCAGAACCCAAATGGACGTGGACATACTGACGGTCGCTACAACTTATTTTTACTTAATTCCAGAAATCTCATCTAATAAGTCACATTCTCAAATTATTCCTGAAAATAATACATGGCCGATAAATAAAAAACTGGAAGAAGGAATAGATGATATAGAATATATGATACTCAGTTTGGGTTCAGAAATGGACTAGGAACCACAGAAGCGTTATTTGCTTTTAATGTGTTAGCTCAAAGATGCATGGATATGAATGTTGATGTGCATGTGCAAACCTCTACTGGAACCAAAGAGCACAAATCGTAATAGATAACGAACCCAGTCCAGAAATTGAAATCAGGAGAGGAGTTAGGCAGGGATGTATTATGTTCCCATTACTATTTAATGTATATAGTGAAGTCATTTTTGAAGAAGCGTTACTATCTCAAAGTGAAAGAATAATAATTAACGGAAGATCTAATAACAACATAAGATATTCAGAT